>NC_031976.2:5551913-5819413 GCF_001858045.2 Oreochromis niloticus | reverse complement strand
AGCTTCAGCGTTCCAGCATCCACACTGCATTTTCGCAGGAAATGCAAATTTTTCTAGTAATTTCTTAAAGTTCTCTCTTTCTCTTATATTTAATATAACCACACTACGGACGGACAAGCGCTTGTTTTTTATGCGTTTTCGTTAGCAACAACGACGGTAAAACCACGGCGTGTCCGCTTGTTTATTTTCCACATAAACCTTTCACAATAAAGCTCAAGATCCTGTTGAGGCTTTTCAAAATAAAACGAGTCACGTGAAAGATGCAGAGTATTAACGGATGAGAAGCAAAAAAGAGCCGTCAGGTGCTAAAAAAATAAACCTTAGACTCAAACGTTAGAACAGACTTTTCTCCGCAGCACGCTGTGTAATAAATACTCAAAGAAAACGGCGGCCGTTACAACTTACGTCTAAAAATGTATAGTTCCATGCATCAGTTAAAACACTCAACTCCAGGTACACGACGCCCAGCTGGAAACACTTCACAAGTCGAGATGCCCGAGATTCACAGAATTTACAGGAAATGTTACATTTTTGTAATTTATATCGTTATATCGACGATAGATGTCTTAATATCGGGATATGAGATTTTGGTCATATCGCACAGCCCTAATGATGTGTGCCCCCAATGTAGCTCATTTCAACAACTGTTAGTACTGGAACATTTATATATTTTGTGGGTATCTGTGTCAATGTTCCCAGAAAGAAAAAAACACACACACTAGGTTACTTCTAATGCCAACTGAGGATACCACAGTTTCACATTAAAAGCTTTCAGTATGGTCAAACACAAGATGACTTGTGTACCAAAGTACTCACAGAAAATTCTATGTGTTAATCATAGACTGTATAAAAGACAGACATGTCTTAAACCTGAATTCTTTGAAGTGGCGAGCAGATGGGCGACTCCCTTGACTGTAGAGAAATTTGCTGTATTCCTCATTTTCACAATCATAGCCACTCCTCACTTGTCACAACAGGTTTAAAAACACCTAAATCGTGATGACGAAAATGCCGGTGGCTATGTCTCTATATTATGTACAGTCTATTTTCACTTAGCTTTTTCAGTTACACTGCTTTCACTATGGCCTTTTGACCCAAGTCAACAGGGCTTCATAAAAAATGATCAGGGCTACACCTAGAATGATGTTCCTGGTCTGTGACCTGTAGACTCAAAATGATCAGATCTTATTTTAAAAGACTGAAAGCGCCGCTAACTGCCACTACTTTCAGCAATTTCCTTCTGGTTGAAAACCGAACAATAGATTGCTCAGTAATTATGAAAACTTGTGTTTTTTTAAAAACACAAACCTCAATGAAGCATTTAATTTAATAACACTTAATCGGCTTAGTGTGCCACAGTGTTCTTTGCCTGTTATAAAAATCTATATTTGTATGGTTGAAATGCAGACAAAAGGTTGTTACAAACACCAGTGAGCAATGTGTTCCTCCTGATTACCCCACAGGTTCACAGTGTACCCTGGTTTGCTTTATCACTCTTTAAAGGACTACCTTTCATGTTGGAGATGTGACAATATTAATGTGGAAAGAAACCAGTGGCTACTTTTTTGTTTTTTGTGCTAACCTTTAGTGTCTTCTTCTGGGCGTACAGGGTAACGTCTTGATTTTAGAGCACAGGCTTGGTCAGATCTGCAAAAAAACGGACAAACAAAAAAACAGGGAAAATAGTTAAACAAGACTAAGAGTCAGCAGAAGCCTATTAGCTCACCAAGACACCCATTCATTAATATGATTTATTATCTGTACACGAATATTACTGTACAACATTTGTGTGAAAATAAAGTTTTCTTGTGAGTGCACATAGTCAGGTGGAAACCAAGTGCATCCCATGATTCAGCAGCTTGTAGCTGCAATAACTCAAAGTAATCTTTAGTAGGACTCTGTCAGTCTCACACTGTTGTGAAGAAATTCAGGCCCACTTTTCTTTATAGCAATGCTATAGTTAATTGAGGTTTGCAGGCGCTTGTTTATGCACAGAGCTCCTGTTTTCTAGTGGGGAAAATCTAATATAACTACTGTACATTTCAGAAGGAAATAGTCGAATTAACTTGGAATTATTGGAATTAAGCTTGGTCAGTAGGTCTGATATATTTAGAACAGAGCAGGAGAAAAAAACTGGAAAAATACCAAAGCTGAAATCTTAGTTTTGAACAGCAAATCCTTCTAAATCTAAAAGTAAGGACAGGCCCAGCTGTGTGCTGATTACTTGAAAACTGAACAATCTGTCTACACTGTTATTAAGCCTCCAGATTATTAAAAGAAAAATGAGAAAAGAATAGAAATGATCCTTTTTTAAGACGTCAAAGACTGTCTGAGTACAACGTGCAATGAGGAGTGAATGGAGACTGAAAAAAATGACAATGGAGGACTTCAGTTCATTATTATGCTTTTTACCACAGAGATGAGCCATCTTATAATAACTACCCTTCAATTCCAGGCGTCGTTTCTGGACACCGAGCTGCATGACCTTCTCTTTGCAAGCGCAAAGTGTTTGTCTCAGCTTCAACAATGAAAGCTGATGCCATTAAAGCTTTTTCCTGTTGGGCGGCTGCAGGGGAAAGTGTGAGGAAAGCTACCTTCCGTGTTGCAGCGGCTGAGGGAACAGAACAGCTCCTGAGGTTCCTGTCCTCTCTCCCCAGGCTTTCTCAAACAACACAATTTTGGCACAGCACAGTGTGGTAGCCACAAACTCTGCAGGCAAACTGACAACTCTGCATGTGTGTGAGAGGGCGTTTGTGTGTCAGTGGAAGCAAAAGAGCATATTCATCATTACACAACAAAGGAAGAATTTTTTTTTCTTTTTTTATGCAGACGCACAGATTTGCTCCCTCTCTTTTCTCATATATACCTAGAACACAAACGCTTTGCATTACCTTATGAATTATGGAAAAAGAAATAGTTTTTAGTGTCAGTCATGTAGAAATGTTGAAACAGTATAACTGAATCTCCATGACTTGCTGAGCATTGGCTGTGTTTGCAGCGCAGCAGCAGCTTGAGCCAACTCTCTGTATCTACACAGGAAACATTCAGCCACAGTATTGAGCTGCAGGTCACCTGTGTTTTGGCAGAGCTTAGAGCCCAGTACACAATCACTGAAGCTACATGGCAACGGAATAGCAGAAAGTCATTGTTCCCCAAATGTATAAAATATAAAGATATATCGGCTGCTTTTGAGGCTTTATTTTACAAAAGAATGAGAAGTGGACTCTCACAATATGATACTATGATGATAAGGTGCTCATAATGACAACAGTACTGCAAAAACATCTATTCTGTGATACCTGATACAGTGCATTATTGGTGGTGGTGGTGATGAGTGTGTTTTCTATAAATCTAGAATAACTATTTCTTGAAAATGAATGTTTCAAAACCTAATCTATCAGAGTGTAAAGTCTCACTGCTTAAAAACTGCAGATTGCACTCAGCTGAATTATTAGTGAGTGTAGGCTGTGAGTCCGTTGTTTACCTCGGCCATCAGTATGCCAGGTATCCATGTTTATTTACTCTGGAGGAGGAGTCCAATACTAGAGGAGGAGTGTGAGACTCCTTGTCAAAGGAATCTTATACAAGTCAATGATTCAGTGAAGATCACTTCCGTCTGATGACAGTAATATTTAGTTGAGTTGTTGAGGATATCCTGATTATTTCTGTTACTACACGCTAGTGTTTGTACCGCTGTTAGCTGCTGTTAGCCTCCGTTAGCTGCTGTTAGCCAGAGTTAGTGAGGCTTTCTTTGAAGGGGATCTAACGTTGTTGGAATCTGACACTTAACAAATAAACTCTCATGTGAGAATATTAACAAACTATTTATCAAAGGAAAAGTTATTTTTAGGATACTCAAACCTAACATCAGCTGGTATAATGTTAGCTAATAAAGAGCTGTTGCGATTGTTGGTTTGTTGTCAGTTGTCTGGAGATGGTAGAGTTTCATGTCTAATTTGCTGAGAATAAGTAATGCACCTGTTAATGCAGGTTTTGTGTTTTAGAGCCTTGACCTTGGTTTAGGAGATGAGGTTTGAATGTTTTTTAGCTTTAAGTGTGACATACTAATGCTGATTTTTTTCAATTCAAATTTTCTTTGTAAGACCTAAAACTGACATCATATACAAAAAATTAACCTTTATTCAATGCAAAAATTTTATTTTCACAATAAAACATGTTAAATTTTATAATTTCCCCCAAAACTACATTAAGTTATACCATCTTCTCACTTAAACAACTGAAATGAGGCCCGCTGTTGGCTTGTGTTCGTTTGTGAGTGTTGGATAGCTTTAGCTGATTTGTCTTATTTAGCTTTTTTAAAATGTCTGTGTTCAGCTAGGTAAAAGTGATTTAAGTGTCTGATTCGGTTTGTTGTTATTAATGTTTTCACTTGTTGCTATCAGTGTGCGCGGAACCAACGTCCCTGCACCACTGTGTTTATGTTCATGCATGAAATGTCCTGCATCATAACTAGACATATGGGAGGCTGACCTGCTGGTCATAATTGGATATATGAGCTGATAATACTGGAAGTTTGCAGATTCTGGCTCGTAATGGTAGTGTAAAAAATTGTAATCCTAATTCTAAAAAAGTTAACACATTATATAAAACTGAGAAATTGTTTAAATTGTTTAAACTGTGAAATTGTACCATTAAGATTTAGATTTGCAAATCCTTGCATGATGTTTTTACATGTTTAAACATTTTTGGAATTGGGTTGTGTGTGTCATTATCTATTTTAGTAATGCTAAAAGTAACGCTAAACGATTTAATGCTTAAATGTATATTATTTCCCCCTGCTGTCCATGCAAACAACTTACTTAACTTCTATTCACTTGTTCCTAATGCATAGGGTTCAAAACAAGATATGTTGCCACCAGTATATATGAGTAAGAAGCAGCCAACACAATATACTGCAATATTAATACTTTATCCAAATCCTAGTTATAATGGGGGGAATATCTGCACCGAATTAAGATAAATCTGATCGCTCACTTGGCAATAATAGAGATTGTACCAGGAAATAAAAGTGAGATTAATGAGAAAATAAAATTCTAATTATTGTTCAGTGATTATGATGATCATTGCTCTACGCTGTGGGAAGAGTCGAGTGAAAGAGCCTCCGTAACAGCTCCAAATATAACTCCAAACATGAAGTGTTGCTGCAGTGGCTTTCCCAGAATAGTTATTCAGTGGGAAGGATTTGCAGTTTGGAAGACAAATAAAGACATAGCACATCATGTGATAACACTTTTTAGTGTTGGGTAATAATATTAGGGAGCTTCTCGATAAATATCTCAAAATAGACTTGCTGAGGTCAGAGAAAACATTTCTCTGATCTTTTCTGTGAAAAAAAGAAACGCATAATGTAATAATATAACTTCATCACATCACCTTCCAACCAAACAGTCAGCAGGGAGAGAACAGAGAAATAAAGATCTGAGAACACATTTGTATACAGATAACAGTCAATCCATCAAAACACATTCCCATAACAATTCCTTCAATCCACCGATGTCTTTGAATCATGTGGCATTATTTGCCCTGGCTTTGTGAGCTCTGGTTTGGCTCAGAGCAATGTTAATAGGCCTATGAGTGAAAGCAGAACCAACAGTGTTTACGCACATTCACGTTCTCACTCTTGCTTGACTGCTCTCTTGCACACAAACATATGTAGCACGTAGCTGTCCAGGGCTTGAGCATATTTCACACACCATTTGTGACTAAAACAAACATTAATGACCTGGTAGTTGGCCTGTCTGAAGACCGTATATGGAATGTAACTTCTGGCTCAATAACAAAGTTAGTCAGGGAAAAAGAGGAAAGCGCTGAAACAAAACTAATAATAGCATGAAAAACCCATGACGAAGGCCAGTTTTGGTTTTCAGGAGACGGTATTCAATGCCATTACATCATCTCTGAGCCATTTAAGCAGGCTAATACGAGCTCACCGTAATGGGCCATTAACCGTTATAGATAGCAGCGTGGCTTTCTAATTTCCTCCCTTTTGGGTTTTGTGAAGTTGTTTTTTCTTTTTTCCAGTTTCTAAAAGCCTGTGATGAAGTGGCTTTTAGACCCCCCCCCCCCAACACACACACACACACACGCACACACACACACACACACACACACACACACACACTATGTTTTCATATCTTTGTGGGGACATCTAATTGGCATAATTTCCTAGTCGCTTACCCTAACCCTACCTATCAAAAATGGATGTCTAATCCTAACCCTTAGCCTGAACCTAACCGTAACCCTGACACTAAAACCACATTTTGAGTCTGAAAAATGCCTTCAAACTGGTGGGGACCGGGATTTGTCCCCATAAGGGCTGTTGGTCCCCACAAATACAATAAACATCCAATTTTTGGTCCCCACGAAGATATATAAACACGAACACACACACACCTGCAGGCGCATGCTTTCCATCTGGGAAGTCATGGAAAAGAGGCACAAAGGAAGTAAAATCACAGATACAGACACACACACACACACAAGTGTGGGGAGCTAAGGTTGTCTTTGAACAAAATGTGACAACAGAGAGACCTCAGCCTTTCTCTGATACCATGGCAACATGTTCTATGCATGTGGTAGGTGAGGGAAAGGAGGAGATTCAGGTGTAATAAGTACAACAGTCACAAGGATCAGCCACTGAAATCTCCTGTGTGTGTATTCAAATCAAATTCGAGCAACTGTGTTTAATGAACAGAAAGACTATATTGCAAGGGATTTACATTTTATTAGCAGCAAGCATCCTCCCGAGCTCTATTTTTCTAATATATCTGTGAGGATAAAGCATTCTTATAAATGACCAAACATCAATGACAGATGAACAAGAAAAACACGGAATTGAACTTGCGCATGTTTATCTGACCTGCTTTGCTTCATTTTAATGTGGTGAAGCTGAGCTCATGCTGTTTGTGCTTTTGCGCTGCGGCAGGCTGTGGTTGTGGTTTGATGGGCACAGGGACCCCATCCATATTCAAATCAGGCAGTGAGTGGTGCACTTTATGAAAATCAATTACAAATTGCGGGCCCCAAAGCAAATCCATAGTGCAGGTGGGATGACGTATGGGACACTGTTCTGGATAGACTTCAAATTAAACATTTAATTTTTGTGCTTTGTCTTCGAATCTTTAAATTACCCTACCTACACAAGCAGGCGTCATGCACAGGCTGGCCCTGCACCCCAACAGTGGTGGGTACACAACATGATTCAAGTGTGCTAAACAGGAATAACCCTGCGTAGCCAACAAGATTTTAAGGACTGAATGTAAAATAAAAAATAAAATGGCATTTAAAACTACATAATGCAGAGAAAGACGTAACAATGTATTGCTAATCTCCTAGGACACCAGCCCAGGCAGTGTGGGTGTCTGGACGAGACACGCTTGCTTGCTCATTCGCTCATCTGCTCAATAAAACTGGGCTGCGGCTGCAACGTGTTGTCTCCCTACCATATTCGATGTGGTACACTCCCACATGTAACCCCCTCCTCTTATTCACTCTTCCTCTCACCCTCCCATACTCGCAGCAGACCGGCTGTCATGATTTGCAGCCCACTCGTGAACGTTTACCTCATATAACTGTCGCTCCGACAATCTTTCATCCTACTTCTCCTCTGCTGCACGCTGGGTGGCAAACTGGAACATTATATAAAGAGAATGTGGGCTACACATGTGTGTGGATGTGTGGTTTATTCACCTGTACTAGTTACAAAACTTTCTAAAATTAATTTTAGGGTAATTAGAAATAATAAAAATAATATTGCTTTTTTGCGTGGTTCAGTTTTCCTCCAGTAGTTTTTCACAAGATTTCCTTAAGCGTTACTATGCCTCCTTAAGCATCATTCAACCCTTAGACAACCTCACAAACACAGGCAAACTAAGCATAGCCATCAGCTGTGACCAGCTGAGGGGAGGAAGCCAGGACAGCGACAAACCAGTTCCCTTTAAATGTCTTTATTTCAGCAGACGGTTTATGCTCCATTTTCTAATGCACACATTTGTGCATGTGCTACAATCAAAATCTCATTCTCTATAGTCCAGTATAGTCGCTACAAATCCCTCCAACTATAAGGCACATACCCTGATCTTCACACTTGTCTGACAGTGACAGGCCTTCCAGCCACCACAGCACTCTCGATGGTGGGAAAGCCCTGCACTAATTCAGGGCATGCCCATTGACTCCTGGCCAGTCAGAGTGTCAAGCCAAAGCCTGTCAGTGAGGCTTAGCAAGTCCTCTCAGTGATGCCATCACTTCTGACAATCTGCCTGGCCTCAGCACTGCGGTGTAACTTTGTGGCTGCTAAAGTGTTACAGTAGCACGTACTGTTTTTAGCAGTTCAGCTGTCAGTAACTGCCTGACTCTTATCTTGCTTTTTAGCAATCACCAGTGTGGATGCCTGTCTATGGTCTTGTTTTAGCTTTGTGTAGTTTCACCTATGTAATATTCAGTGCTTCCTACATACACCTTACTTAGGCAGGTCATAGATGTAGAGCTGTGAAAACCAAAGTACACCCTTTTGCAGTTCAAAGGTGCTACATATTAGGACATAAGAAAACAAAGCTAAGACGCAGGCCGAGTATGCAAAAAAATAAGTGTAACCTGTGATTTAACAGCATGTAGAACCACTTTTCCCACCAACAATTTGGAAGTAATTGTTTTGACTTTGTCAGTCAGGAATGTTTTTGACAAAACGCTCCCCAATAAGGGCTGAAAATGAGTGAAAAAGCAGCTGATGTCCAAAGAAAAAGTTCACAAAGCCTGGAGAAACATTGTTCAAAGCCACTTCAAAAAACTACAGGAAAGTCTGGCTCCTTGGAAGCAAAATGTAGACTTTTATAGACTGAGACTTTTGCACACAATACTGTAAAGATCATGACTACCAATACTGAAAAAAAAGCCGCCTTACATGTGCTATAAAGGGACAAATGAAATCCTATTTTTTGTCATTTTGACATGAAAATGTTTTTATTTAGGATCTTGTGAAGCCCATCACAACACTGCTAAGACGCTGGCAGTTGGTCATCTCTAGCTAACAGAAAAGTTATGGCAGACAGACAGATATACAGACAGAGACACACATACACAGAGCAGAGAGGTTAAATATAACAGACAGCTGGTGTGTACAGCTGACATTTCAACGAGAGCCACAGAGGGATCTAGCTTTCTGAAGGACACCGTGCATATTCTCATACCTCCACTCTCCAAACAATTAAATTAACAGTTATTTGTGTCTGCCAAGAGGATTAAACTGTAAAGTGCTATGTCATGTCGTAAAGGCAAACAGTCTGGCGATAAGTCTTACACGTAGTGGCTGCTTTTAATCTCCCTCTGCCCCGCTTTAACACAACAGTCTGAAATCAGCATATACACTTAGAGTAAGTATGTTTGAGAGACTGTGGCTCTATTATAGTAAACCATTTCACACTCTCAATTTCACTAAAATCTATTATTACGTTTAATGCCAACAGTGCTTATGATCTAACACAACAGACAGGCACTCAGCACAGCGCCGGCGATGACTCACAGGTCAGAGATCTGCATCGAACCAATTGGGAGGCCAGGTGTCATCTCTGACACACAAAATTACTCTGTGACACGCACGAGAGAGAGACGTCAGGCGCCTTTCATTCTCGTAACCTCTCGAAACATAAAAGGCCGCTTTAACTGCTTTCTGTAACATGGCAACCGATGCGTTTTCATGTCAAAATCTTAAGATGATGTGAACTCCTGTACCCAAATAAATTGTGTCCATTAGAGTGGTGGTTTGATTATCTGACACAAATCAAGACCTCAGTGGATGAAGGACTCCAGGATTCTTTAATGAAACTAATTTCATTACGTTTGTAATCCAGTTCCTGTTTCTATATTGGTGTACTTCTACATGAATGTCACAGTGTCACCATACATGGGTACGTTTTGGTATTCATTCACAAACATCAGCACTCTGTTTACTGTGAGCAACACCTATTTTCCATGTTGTGCTATGTATGCAGAGCATTAGATTGTCTGGTATTAAATAACTATAATAAGTCACCGTGCTGTTTTCCATGCTTCATTTCAGCTGTTAACAGATTTAATTCATCTGCCTCATGCACATCTTTATTTGCAGGGAATGGCAAAGATAAAGATGGATTTATTATTGTTTTTACTGTTACAACAATTTTCATTCGCTTTGTGCCACAGTGAAACAGAGAAGCAGATCCATTCAGCCTGTGATGACACAGGGGCTGTAATAAAAAAGTCTGGCTTGCATGTTGAGGCAGTAACATCAATCAAAGATCTCTCAGAGGGTTCTTGTAAAATTAGGTTTCGGTTTGCATCACACTACCATCTTTGTGAGTTACTGCAGCTAGAAATCTAAATGTGACATCTTAAATACGAAGAACAGGAACAATAGAGTTTTTTTTAAAGTATTAAACAAACACTAGACTCCACCTGTGAACGCATGGGTAGGGTGCTGGGCGCAGAGCTTCACCTGACACCAGCGGACGGCACATCATGTTCTCTCTTGTCACCACCGCGTCTGTGCGAACCATAAAGCAGAGTGCGAATGATCAAGTTTGATCTCAGCCACTCAGCCGCACCCATGTGGAGCAGAGCGCAGCCACAGGAGAACAACTGCAGAGCTCTGTGTGAAGAGGGGTGAACTTGGATGCTGGGATATTGTGTACAGGTGCTGTGCTGCTTCAAGCATATTTGATCAAGCATGTGTCTTGACATTTCTTCTTCACGGGACATCGTGGATACACTGTTTTAGCTTCAGTCTTTAGGTTTTTTGGCATATGACTGCAGTGATCTGGGTTGTAAATCAGTGAATTGCATAATACTGCACTCAAAAGTGTTCCAGTCCTTGTGATCTCAATATTTATAAATGAGCTTCCCACCTGTAATTTGACCTGTTTACATCCTGACAGCAGTATTGAGCTCAGTGAGCGGCAGTGTAGCTGCATCCTTGGTTTAAATGAGGAATGCCAACAATCCTAGCTATCCCTCCTGGGAAAACTGAAGGACAAGCGCAGACATTGTTTCCCACACTGTGCTCATCATGTTAGAGAAAACGAGCCAAAGAAAATCAAATGACCAGCTCACAAGTGTGTTACCATGCTGTCATAGCTGGCTGGATTTCTACATGTCAGTTGCCCATCACCGAGAGCATGTCTACTCTTCTCATCCTGCATGCTACATACATTTTTTTTTAATTTCTAGTAATTTGTATATGATTTTAATTTGTGTATGATCAACTGCCAAATACATAAAATACATCACATAAATATTTTTTACTGTATCTTAAAAACAAAAATGACAAGTAAGAGGGGGGAGGAACAGCCAACGAGAGGCTCCAACTCAGACACCACTGATAATGAAAGAGCAAGCAGGGAGTGACTAGGCAGGTAACAATGAAGTGCAGTACATGCAACTGAATTGGTACAATGGGAATGCTATGCTGCTGTGTGTACAGACAATGTTGCCTATACACTGTAAGTTGTACTAAAGTTATTACTAGGCACCAGCTTGTTGGGTCATTATTAATATTGTACAAAAAAGAGGGTGTGACCCAACCATGAGCTGGTACAACCAACTAAGAATGCTGTTGACACCCATGCTGGTGGAAAAGTAGTCTAGGGCTCCATTCCCTTTTGTTTTGATATTCATCATCTTTTAACAGCCTTTGGGTTTACAGGGTGCTTTTGTCTCATGGATTTTCTGTTATAGTGCAAACACTTAACAGAAATTCATATCAACACCTAGTAAACCTAGCATGGGAAATAGGTTGCACTGCATGCTCTGAGACCACAGTGTCAACCACGGTGCTGCTCAACGGTTTTCTACTAACAGACGCGAGCTGTCACTACATGAAAGTACAATGAAACAATAGGATATAGATGTATATAGATCTGTCTTTGCCTGTCCACATCTTATTCAAGAAGCAGATCCTATCAATGCTTGAACATCTGGTTGGTGTAGGAGCCTGTCGATGAGGGTCTACTATTCTTTCTCCTTATGAAGCTGGAGCCTCTTTAACTGATACTATAAAGAATGAGGTTTTGCCAGTTTTAAAAAAAGACATTGTTGTAAAAAGGAGCTGCCTGAATTACTGCTCAGTTACACACAAGCACAGCAAACTTAATGCGGTTCTGGAAAATAATATGAAATAATATAACACTAACTAAAGCTCCATTCAAAATTTACCAGTGAACGTTCTGCTTTGACATGTTTTCATTTGTAAATCACTCAAACATGGATGATTGGCCTTTAAGGACACTCCAGGCAACCAAGAGCTGTGGGCGTGACTTTCTACAAACCCAATTTAGTCAAGTAAGTGTTTGATATGCTTATAATGTCAGAATACAGCTGCACAGCACACTAATTTCATATTATTTCACTAAAATTATATAGAATTAGTAAAGCAAATCAATTCACAACAACGTCGCTGCATTATGTAATTCAATGACCTGGACAGAGGAGCATCACTGTGGATGTGCTGTGGCAGAAAGCTTTGGACAGCAGTCCACCTGCTTGCTTTGACAGTGGTCAGTTATCAGTCAACCCTACTATTAGGAAACTGTGATCACATCTCTGCAAGAGCACTGTAAAGTTATAACAAAGTTGTCTCATTATGTTTTCTGTAACATTTTTCCCTTATATAGCCCACTTACCCAATTAAAAAAACAAATACAATACCACAGCTATAAGCAGAGCTTGTGGTACAGTGCTTGTGTCCCTTTCACCACACAGAGAGAATGACTTTGGTATGCAACCCACAGAAATGAGTTTGTATGCAGTCCTCCAAAAAAACCCAACAATATGCAGCCAAGCGTAGACGATGTTGTGCGTAGGTCAAACGCCGATTGGCTGAAAAGTTGTCTAGAACAGGAAAGAGACACCTCCTTCACCACAAAGGGAAATAGGTGTGAAAAAAATAATCAACGATCAAAATAGCAGCATGAGAAGAACAGTGCTGCAGCGGACTGTTTTAAATGTTTCTAGCAAATCCCTTTTTACAACACATATATAAAAGCAACACTACAACTATTAACTTGGTAAGACAACTGTGGTATTGTGTCTTAGTTGGTTTTCTAGTAAAAGGGGATTTGATTCGAATCCCAGTACTACCCTCCTCTTAGGGGAGGAATGGTGTCCACCATGAAGCTACCACACTGGTGCTACCAGCTGTGGAGACCCCGCGCCGCTTGTTTTGGTATGACGGTTAAATACGTCATTCATTTTCTTCCGCTTATCCAATTCAGAGGGGCGGGGGATCTTCTTATGGGGGGGCTGAATCCTATGAATCATCAAGTGTTTGTTCTTTTTGGGCTTATAATGTGCTTGTGCTCCCTAGAAATTCATACGGAGTCAGCCTCGTATGCATTTCTTTGGACTGTGGCAGGAAACATATTCCAGCCCAAGCTCTGAGACAACAGTGTCAATCACTTTGAACCCAAATCAGGTAAGGAATGAAAAGGATGCCACTCACCAAGGTGAGCTTTCTTTCCACACAGCTGGGTCACAACTTCTGGTAGATGAATTTATGCTGATGGTCCTTATCCAACAATAACTTAATCTGAAAGTTACCAGCACCTGAGGAAAAACATAAAAAAAATATAATTTTTAAACTGCAATTTAATAGCAGGACGACTCTACCAGTAAAACAGCAGTTGTTTATATGAAGCTTATGCGTGAGTTTTAGGAAAATCTGTAATCAGTCATCTGCCTGCTTTCCTGGGTGTTAGGCTGCTTTTCTGCTCTTTACATCACTACCACTTTCCCACGCTTTCAATCTCAGTACAGACTCCATTACTCTAGTCCAATCATCTTCTTGTCTGCCTCCTTTGAGCCAATCAGCCTCTACTTTGCATGCAACCCACCTCCTCTCCATCTCCACCTCACCAACACCTCAGCCAGAGCTCCATCAAAGCCTCAGTCTTCATTTTCACCACCAGCAGCACCTAGAGTCGGGGGGGGGGTCCTGTCCTAAATCCTATCACTGCTGGGATTTTGTGCTGCCACGATGGGTCATCGAAGTCTAATCGCAGAATACATGAAATTTTCTATCACAATAAATCATGTTCAGTTCTTCCAAGTGATCTCTACTCATTGAAGTGAATGTAGCGCATTCAACATGCAAGCATGAAGTCTGTAACCATAAATATACTATTCTTTGTTAGTTAGAGTGTATGTGAGTTAATGATTTAGGGTCACTGACCCACACAAGTGTGAGAACTGGTTTGACTTCAGTGTTGCCTGGACTGACTCTTATCATAGACTCCACTTGATTAAAGCTGCTTAGTTACAAGTTGCCATTTTCACTATTGTACATAGTTACACTTTGAACCGGAGAACTTTACACTGTACCCATTCATACACATGCTACAAAGAGACCATGCGGTGTGTTGCCCACTAAAACAGAAGAAGTTTCAGACTAAACACTGCACAATCCTAAGAAAAATACAAAGGAGACCTATTACGCTCATCTTCAACACTATTTGTGTACTATTGGACTCAACCAGAGGAGCTTTACAATATTCACAGTTCAAAATCACCGCTGTCTGAAACAAGTCATTTTACCTTCTCTCCCCTCAAAGCCACCCAGCATTCTTGTGATTGGCTCCACCTCTCAAACAACTAATTTGAGCAAAAGGTGGATGGGTGTCTGCGATGTGTGCATGAGATGACTGTATCAATAGGTCCACTCTAACTGTCATCACACAGAGTGTCTCAAAGAGTGTAGAGCAGTCTGCAGGAATTACTTTTAGGCTTAAAGACTCGTTATTTGAAACCTTGTCGATAGTTAATATGAGCATCATCACTGCCCCATATATCCAGTATATATATTTCACTTTGAGCAAGCCATGCACTTCATCACGTGTTGTCAAATAAAAAACAGAAAGATCACTTACACTTGAGTAATATCTTACACTCTTAAAGCATTCTCATATTTATCTTCAAATATTCCGGGCCTGACCAGAGGACACGTCTTTCTTCATAAAAACTTCTCCCACAATGCGCCTCCTTTCTCAGAAGTCTCTCCCCACATGTAAAAAACTAAAGACAGATGATGTCCTTGTGACAGATCTGCACCAACCAGGGCTGTGATATCGGAGACTTTACTTTTAGTTAATAATCCCAATCACCAAAACATACGAAGGACACCAGCTCCACAAGTTACATGTATCTAAAAATGAAAAAGTTTTTTCTACTTTTTACTGCTGTCATATTTTCATACAACACCAGATGGAAATTCAAAATGTTCCAATACATCAGAAAGACTTCTTTACGCTGTTTCTTCACTATGTTCAGACTTAGAAAATAATAAGGCCATCCTGCTGCTGTTACACTACTACAGGCTACGTTTCTAGATAGGGGGGAAAAAAGAAAAGAAAAAGAAAAAAGAAAGCGTTTTTCACTCTTAACACAAAACCCCAGTTTGTCAGTGCTCTCTGGTGGTCAAACTCAGATGATGGTGACTGTTCTTAGGGGCAGTTTGCTATGTCTGTCACTCCTGCGGTCCCTTTTTAAAGCCTGATGTTCAGATCTGATATAATAAGTCTGAATGAGCACGGCTGATTTATCGGCGGTGCCTGTCATCAGAGATATGTGACGCATACAGACTAAACACAGTTAAGGTTTGTTTACTCTTCACCTGTGTGATAACGAGCCGGCTGTATCTCGGCCACCAGGGAAAAATCTCTCCAGGGCAGAGAAATGTGGGCGTGTACATCCACACTCAACTTCAGTTCATATGTAATGAAATGATCATGGGCCCGAGTAAAACAGGAGGCGATGCCTGCCCCCCACCCTTCAAATCACAGCTTAAGACTCCTTTAGGACAGAGTTGTGATGCTGAGTGAAGGTTTTCAAAGCCTAATCGCCAACAAACACAAATTCAATTCAGCTTAAATCCTCCTGAGCTTTCTTTCTCCAAGCAAACAGTCCGAGTTTGAATCCGCCTACAGCCTGTAAACACGAGCAAATCTGAACAGTATGCTAATTAATGTTAACAGACAAGATAGGACAAATGTAATAACAGAGGAGTTACGTTAGTTTCTGCTACTAAAACCTCATATTTCCCAGCTGTGCTCGGATACAGGACGCGTGTACGTGCTGAGCAAATCTGCAGCACAACAGCAAAAAGTAGACCACACGACTGAGTCGCTTTATGTTTGTGCTCGGCAGTCATTTACCACAGCCATTTGCGATGAAACAAAAGAGCTACACATGCTATCAAATAGGGACAAACAACTTCACAGCGGTCACTCACCACTATATTACAACAGAAGTACACCCGGAGCTGGCCTCTTCGTCTGCCGGCTAACCTGAGAGCCCAAACCGCTCAGACACAGGAACACATGTAGCCCCCAACAAGTGTCAGTGAGCGCGGAGTCAGAGCAAAGATAGCATAGAAAAGATGTGCTGCCCAGGAGAGGGAAACGGTCATACAAATGGTCTGTTGCAAGGCATTTCCCTACATTAAAGTGTGAACGTAATCATTAGAGACTAAATAAATCGTTTTTTTGCTTTGCTCCAACAAAACATATTTTTCTTTGCAACACACGAAAGGCGTGTCTGTGCAAATTTTGCGGTACCAAGAAAAAGAGCGGAGTGGGACCTCTGTTGGTTTCTTCCTCTTTAGCCACCGCGAATCAAATTACATTGTAATGACATTGTACTTGACTCTGGCGCCATCTAGTGGACAACTAGACAATAGGGCTTTTTATTGGTGGTGTGGCCAAGAAGTGATTTTTGATGTTTCTCTCTTTCTCTCTCTCTCTCCTTCTCTGTGTGTTTTAATGTTTAATGCATTTACTTATATTGGTAAATAGACTGTAGTAAATAGGATATATGAAGGATATATATAAAATAAAGAAATGGCCAGTTCTGCAAGTTTTTTTGTGATTGCGTTATTGTACTGACCTTATAATCATTGTAGTACTTTTTGGTCCCTTGCTGTGTTTATAACTGTCATGTGGATTTGTCTCTGTTTTTGAGGCTTTCTTTGCCAGATCTCTCTTAAAAAGACATTTTTAATGTCAATGAGACTTTTTACTCAGATAAATAAAATGATGAACAAAAGTCACTTTGCTAAAACAGATTGCAGCTTCAGAAAGAACAGGAATGTTCTTTCTGCCTCAAAATGATATCATTCATGAGTGATATGTTTGACATATTTTTGACAGATTATAGTCCAATAAGTCATTTATATCAGTTTAAATTCCTGCAATCTTTTTTTTTCTTTTTTTTCGCAAATACCATAAATCTCATTTTGGCAGACAATCACTTTTGGCATGACTATGTTCCTAACTCAAAATAAATTGAAAAAAAAAAAAAAAATATCTTCGGATCATGCACTAAAAATATTGATCTCCTGAGAAAAAATAATGCATTGTATATTGTATCTAATATACTTCTAAGTACTTTGTCACTGTAGTTTATTACAGTTTTCAGGTATCTGTACTTAAGTATTTGGGAGAAAAGCATGAGAGATAATTCAGACAGAGATGAAGAAAGATGTAAGACAGAACAGGATAGGAGAAGAAGAAGAGAGGTTTTATTTAAAGGCGCAATGGGCTTTGTTAAAATGGAAAGTGTCCTCATACTGGATCTGGATCTGATGTGATTTTTCATACTGTGTAATGTCCTTCAAAACAAAACTGATGTGTTTACTTTGTGTCAATCAAAGGTTGCATGCAAACACTCAATATTTTAGAGCAGGATAAACAGTTTCACTTGTCGTACTGTGAAGAAATCAAAGCACTGTATTGGACTGGAGTAGAGCCGCTGTGGTGTTCCTGGGTAGTTAGATTACATCAAGTGTAGCAGAGATGAATTTGAATTTAAGCTGACGATGCGGAGATTCAGCAGCATGGCCTAGTGGGGAATGGAAATCAGCTAAATAGCGTGTGAACTCATGGGTTAAATGTAGTTTAATACAGTTGTGTAAAACCACTCCAATAGCAGTAAACCTCAGCACTGATCAGCCACTACAACTGATCTTCAGCTTCCTCCACCTGCTCAATCCCACTTTAACCCCTGACTGCACTTATTTTTCTGCTTAGGTGTAGAGGCAAAGTCAAACCTGGCAGTGATATTATTTTATTATTATATTAATCTAGCATGGCTTTCAGTTTTTTTTTTTTTACAAAAATCCAGAGAACACTACTATTTTTGACTTTCTTTGAGCACATTTCAGAACCTGTGCTTTTTCACTTTTACCTGACTAAGGAAGTTGAGTAAATACTTTGACTTTTACTGGAGGTTTAAAAAAAATGTATTTATTTATTTTAACACATATGTACACATCCTAAAAACCTGAGCACATCCACACCAACAAAATATTTTTTTGTTGTCTATTCTCATTCAATAGGAAGACTATCCCATCAATACTTGAACATTTGGTTGGTGTAGGAGTGTCAGTGAAGATCATGGATGAATAACCTTTACTTAAGCAGCCTCAAAGAGTGTGAGTTATACTTATGCTTTTGAACTCAGGAGGTAGAGCAGGTGAGCTGCTAACTGGAAGGTTGCTGGTTTGATCCCTGGTTGTTCCAGTCTGCATGTCAGAGAGTATCCCTGGACAAGATACTGAACCCTAAGTTGCTCCCTGGTGCGTTCATCATAGTGTGAATGTTAGATAGAAAGCACTTAGTTTTAGAAAAAAAAGTGCTTTTGTGAATATAGGCATGTTGTATAAAGCACTCTCCGTGCTCCAGTAGAGTAGAAACATGCTATATAAGAACTAGACCATTTACTATTTTATCATTTCAAAATACAGCTGCACAGCATGCTAGGGCTACTGTGATGTTTCAACAAAATGATATGAAATTAGTAAAGCTAATGAAGTCAGAACAGCTGGAAACTAGCTCTTCTTCTAAGAAAACAGAAGCTGACTCTTTGCTGTTACTTAAAGGGGTTTTAGTATGTTTAGTGTAGGTTTCTGCAATATTTAGTGACCCAAGCAGAGGAGCATCAATGTGGAACCAAAAGCAGGGTCCAACAGTGCTGGTTTACCTGTTTGCTTGAACAGGATGACTGCAAATGACAGGGGTCGTGTTGCCTGGAGCCACAGTCAGTGCAGTTCTTTCGTTTGTTACCCAACAGTGATCTGAAGTTTATACAAAGATGCACCACCAGGTGGCGATCAAGTGCTGCGCTCCATTTTCATGTGGTCCTGTGTCTCTCTTTACCTTAGAAAAGGCGCCAAAATAAAACCCTGCGATTCAGATCATTTTAGCGACAAAAGATACTGCCCTTTGCAAGAGGTTACTCTTTTTTTTTTTTTTTTTTTTAGAATTAGTGATTATACTACAAACCAGTGTTGTTTAATTTGAGAAAAACAAAACATCTACAATAGTTTTATGAATTTTTGAAGTAAAAATCAAAGTCAACTATTTGCTGTTTCTAGCTTCTCAGATCCAAACATTTAATGCTTTTCTTGCAGGCGCCTGTAAACTAAATACATCTGTATACTGCTGGTCAGACACCTAAAGGTCAAAATATCAACATTTTACAATATTTGCTACAACTAACCAAAATAATAACCGCAAAAAAATAAAATAAAGAAAATTATATTTTCAGAATTTAATCATCTAAAACAAAGGCAAGTAAAGTTTTTCAGTGGACTCTCAGATACTGTTAACATTTCACGTGTCTCCAGGAAGTTACCCCGCATAACCTCTGCTTCTATTCAGCTGTAAATAAATCACGGCTATCATTAATCTCAACCAAACTCCACTGGATCCCAATCGAGATTTATCACCGCTGCGACTAGTATTTTTCCAACTCATGCTCTTGCATCAGTTGGATCTGTCCATAAATCTACTCTCACTTTAATGAGCGGAGAGGTAATCAACACCAAGTGATGCCAGGCGTGGTAATAAATTCTGCAGGAATACTAATTGGGGTTTTGAAGGGTCAGAGGACTGTGGCTCCAACATAAAGCACTCTGTCACATGCTTCTCACATTCTGCTTCTCATCTTATGCACCAGTGGTTGCTTTATTAAAAGCTCTGGATGTCTGAATGATAGATTTTGGAAAATATGCATTGTGTTTCCTATATATGAACTGATCTTATCCATCATGTGGAAATCGTAGCAGCCAGTTATCATGGAACATACTGTCTGTGCCACTCATTGTTAGACTTAATTGAAACATTGTTTTGGGGTCTGTCTCTGTCTGGTGTGGTGTGGAGGAGAAAAAGCACAAAAAAAAAAACAAAAAACAAAAATTGAATCAGTCACTTTGTCTATTGTCCAAATCCACTTTTTGTTCTGCTCAGTCTTAATTACTGTTAATCACAATTAACTGTCCACCCCCCACCTCCCCAAAAAAGTAGATCGAGGGCCAAATAACAATTCTTCACTCCAACAAAACCCACCGAACGAAGGCGGAGAATTCTGTGAGAAAGAAAGCCTGGTGATCAGAGGAGGAGCGTGAAAATGGCCTAAAAACAAAAGAACGTGTCCAGAGGGGAGGATTACATTTATCAGGACCGCAGAGCCGCCACGCAGACAGAGACGGGATCAGAGAGGGATAACTCGCAGAAAGCAGGCTTAGAGAAAAGGGAGAGAAAACCAGGGAACGGTCTGAATAATAAAGGAATTTACTCCTTTATTATTCAGACCGTTCCCTGTGTGCGACACACACACACAAACACACGCGTACAAAAAAAAAAGTTTTTAATTATTTGGGCTGTATTTTGGGACATGAAATTGCTAATTGTGTCAACAGTGATTCCGTAAAATTGTTATCTCCCGAAAAGATTTGCTCATGCCTTTTACGCCGTGCAGCATTTTTAAATGAATTAATTAGGCGATCACAGTAATTACTGTTTATATTGTTGTTAATGAGCCCAAAGGCAAGCGAGCTGCACTCATCCAAATTACACTCATGAGGCACGGAGCCAAGAAAAGGTCCAAACTAGAGTGCCGCATGTTAAACATTCCCCGAGTCTTCCTGGCAAAGCGATAACCGAGAGTGCGCCGAAATTACACTCTAACCTCACATTTCCTTGTGACCAAACATCTTCCTCATTAACATGTGTAATTAGTTTTGAGGCTCTAATAAAAATTACAGATTTTAACTCTCCCCTCCGTCTCCCCCTCCAAAAAAACCCCCAAACCCCCCCACTAGTGATCTGATATCACCTGCTATTTAATATGCATATAAAGCAGCCCCGTCAGATCACAATCACTCTGTCATTTCACTTTATTATGTTCACTCATTCTTTTTTTTTTTTTAATTTCTCCTTCCTGTCTGTCAGATTTGGTCTGACATTTACTGGCTGCATTTTGCTGTATTTCTGCAGCACCTGAAGCACAATAGCTGAGCGTTCTAACAGAAAGGTCTTATTGTAAATATGATAATTCCATCAGGTGCTGTTTGTGAGTGACACGCACTGACGGCAATCTGAAGATTTTTTTTTGTCCCTTTGTTTTTATGTTTTTATTTAGAGCAAATGTCAGAGCAGCGGAGTAGAGGGGCACTTTTCTTTCTTTCTTTCTTCAACTCGCAGGCTAATTTTGTGCTCCAAGTTTTCACTCGTGACACAGAACAAAGTTGACGTGAAAGCAGCAGTATGGGTTAATCATTTATATATTTATCTATCTATATCGTAGGATCTGGATGTCTTCTGTGTTGGCACACATGTTGTGTGCTGCTCTTTTAGCTGCTGGGTAATTTGAGCATGGTGACGTGGGCAACAACAAAGCTAATTTAGCAAGTCTTATATTTTATTCCCTTCTTTTTGAATAATAAAAACAAGGAAACACTGTAAATATAAACATGTTAATATACGGCATTACTCCTCCCAATATATTAGAAACAAGAACTCAGAGAGCACAAACCTCCAGCAAAGCAGCTCTCAGTGTTAGCAGGATTTACTTTTAAGGGAATAGATATGATAAATGGACTATATGAATTATAATGTGATATTTAGAATTGTCATATACCAGTATCATCATTAGGACCAAAGGAAGTAGAATTTTAAACATGGTTTTAAAGTGAAAAGACATTTTATGAAAGCTGGACCTTATTCGACCTTGAAGGAATCAGAGGTCCAAAGTAACATGATATTTAGAATCCCCATATATCATTCTCTATATGTATATATGCTGTCAATACAAGCAAAATAGTTTTGAGTAACTGTGTATAGCAATATTCAGATCAATCTATTGACCTCAAGGGAGAGGTCAGAGGCCAGATATGACATGATTTGACGCGACCCCTATAAGAAATAGGCAAAAGAGAATGGATGGATGGCATCGCGGAGGTCAAACGTAAGGAAGACGCAGCTCAGTGTAATAAAAGACAAAGAAAAACCCTGTTTAGCTACACTTACAGTGCTATAAATTATTACAAATTAATCTCTAATAATCAGTGTAATTATTTGTTCCATTAACTGACCTGTCGATATACTGACCAGCTGCTTAGCCTTACATGAATCAGTGCCCTGCTGACAGTGTTAGTGCAGGTTGTGTGTTCTGCTGTGTGTGAAAATGAAACAGAGAGACAGGGGAGATGTTGCACCTGTGTTTCTGGAGGGTGGGGGTCATCCAGTGCTGATGAAGTCTTCCTGCTGCAAAAGAACAAGAAAAAGATCTCGCTGTTGCCTTGACAACCATCACGCTTCCCCCCTGCCAGGCGCACACAAATGCACACAAGAACCCCAAAAAATGAATAAATAATGACACAAAAGGAAAACAAAAGCGCGCGCGCGCACACACACACACACACACACACACACACACACACACACACACACACACACACACACACACACACACAATCAAGACAGCAGCAACCTTGAACTACTAAGTCATACTTCTGAACTTCTGTACTTGGTGGCACCAGTAACAACATTTTAGAATAGAAAAAGAGACCCCACCTGCCCCCCATCCCCCAACTACAACCCTCAATTTTTCATGTAAAAAATTAAAAAACAGGTATATTACTGCAAGTGTAACTGTAGGAATACATGTGTATACAAGAAATACAACTTTTCCAGCAGAAGCTGAAGGCAGCGAAGGATTAACCAAGATCAGAGAAAATAGATGTGTCATAGAAAATTCAATTATTAGGACAGAAGTTTAATTATAAACTTGTTTTGTTCTGTTTATTTCCGTTCATTTGCCTTGCAGTGCCTGAAAAATCACAAAACGCTAATGTAAGCGATGAACAAGGTGCAGGCATAGCTGATCTCGGCCTGTGTGTTTGGGCTGAGGGCTGGGCAGGTGCAGACATGAGAGCAACACCAATCAGCAGCTCTGATTGAGATGCTACCTCAAACTGTTCTGACTGGGACCAGATGGAGCACAGATCCTTATTTATAAAGGGTCTCTCTCAGGTTCCACAAACACACACTTGCACGTTTGCAGATGGCCAAAAAAGCAAATCACACCCGCTGAAATGCCAGTAACACCTACTGAAATCTTAGGTTGCTTGCAATTACACTCAGCTATACGGTGCATGATTAACACACCAGAGACATAAGAGAGCGATGTGTGTCATGTGAGCATGTCTCAGAGAGGTCGCCTACTGTCTGCAGGAGGTTCACACACACTGACAAATAACATTTACCAATGTTAACTCCAGTCTGTGCGTACATGCACAGCTTTCTAATGAATACTGCTATCGGTTAATGCATTTGGAGCCCTGCATCACTGCCCCGAGACAGATCTTTTTACTCATCCAGTCAGGGGTTATTGATCAAATGCAACCTTTGTGTGCGTGCTACCCTTTGGAACTTGAGCAAACATGGGGTCGCTCAGTGTGAAGGCATTGAGCTTCAGTGCTGCTCTGAGGTGGAGAAAATGATTTTAGTCCATGTGAGGAAGTGATGGCTCTCTCTGATTGCCACCACAAACATGCTAAGAGCGAATGCAGTGAAAGTAGTTCTTCTGTTCTCTCACTAGTCGGTGAAAATAAGGCGGCTTACCACATATGCTATAATTTATGCACGTCCTCAAACATGCTGTGAGGACCAGCTTCCTCAGCATCTCTGTTATGAGACACGTGGAGCATGAAGCACTTATCCCAGCTGAGCCAAAGTCTTGGGCAGGTTATAGCTGTGGCTCAGGGACTGGGAACAAGTCACCTACAGATCATCCTAAATGCTGGCAGATGTGTTTGCTTATTTTCATTTGACTTCTCTACTGTTTCTTACCAGTGGGTAAGTTGTCAAGTCAAAGTCACTTATTGCTGTTTCAGTCTTTATACATTTAGAGAGCGCATGTGGCACAACGCAACACAAAGATACATGCCAAGACATGGGAACACTGCATGTAACGGATATTGTGAGTAATATGAATGACAAAAAAAATCCAAACCAAATGTTGCATATTGTTGATACACATCAAAAAAAAAAAATTACCCCACAGACAAATAGCCATAAAAAGACAGAAACTGCTAACTACAGAGAAATCATTTCAATTATTTTATAAGGCAATTATTAACAAATTGCATATTAATTCCTCTACCCTAGCCACCCCCCCCTACCCCCCTTTAGACGTTTATCTAAATAGATGCTCTCTAATTAATGTGTCTGACAGCCTTATTATTCTTTGAGGGTGATATTTTCCTGTGATGAAAGCCAGAGAAGGTCAATTTTAACACAGACCCACGGGAGAGAAGAGGACCAACACAGACTGGGTTTCTGTGTCCCTCTGTGCATGCGTTTTGTTTACCTGTGTGCATATGTATATATCAGTATGTGAATGGATGCATATGTGTGTGTGTGTGTGGACATTCCTGGATGCTGAAACCACTGGCATCCTTGGATTGACATCCTGTTATTGAAGCAGTAAATCACTGTGTAATGATGGGTCCTAACTTTTTAAAAATGTACGCTTGAAGACTATGATGATGGTGAAATCATGATACATGGCAGGGTGAATCAGATGTATTATTCTGGTTCGCACACACACTGAGCTTTTGTCCCTTAAAAACAAACAAACAAAAAAAGACCTAGTAGCTTTGTTATCAATGATCTTTGCAGCAGTGTTGTGATGCGCTAAAGTTACTATTTAAAGGTGATTTTGAATGTAAATCTTCAAAGTACAATCTAAAGTTGTAGATTCAATTGTCTAATAAGGTTTAAAGTGATAGCATGTGTAGGGCTCTTTACAATTGACTGTAGCTGTGCTGTGGCTAACCTTATTTAGCTTTTTGTCTTGCATCTATGTGTGGCATTGCCATGTCTTCCACAGTCTGTTTAACTTATAGTGTATGTATATAATTTGTGTTGTATGAGAATTTGTGATACAGAAAAAAATGATCTTGTTAATTTTTGGAGATGGTATTTTATAATAAACAGGTGAGAGTCTGTTGTGTGGCAGTGACTCTGTCTTTCTTTACCATGTACCCTATCATCATCATCTAAGTTTCATTTTAGTGAAGTTGAGGTGAAGGTTTAGTGTTGAGTAAAGTAATGAATTTATACATATCAGGTATTTACAGTGCTCTAACGACTGGATAAGATATGAAATGTTTTTTCAGTGAATAATCTCATTTTCCACTGATTACACCAGTTCTTCATCACTTCATTTCACTTTAGTTCTTTCATCGGTGAAATTGAATCAGATCACAAGGACACTGGTCACGTTTACATGTTTCATATTTGAAAAAAGCTGCACATTTACATTATATAAATTCACTGAGGTTCTCTGCATTCATTTCTGAATCGTCACATTACACATCTGCATTAGAAATGAGCAGTAGAGATGACTTGGGAAGAAAGTATTACAACATTAATGTTGCTGTGTCATTTCTTTTCTCCTTAGGTTTGGATAGTAAGCCTGCAGACAGTAATTATATAAAAACTAGGACTGCAGCTTTAAACTGACCATCTCAGAGATTAGGCTCAAAGAAGACTTGTTTTTCCACATGTTGTTGTACAGCTGATCTGTTTTCCCTCTGTTTTAGAGCATTAAGGGAACCATCCTTTAATGTCTAATAAAACATCTGCGTTCGCTGTTCTGGCCACCGATCCCAGGAGTACCTTTACAAAATCTCATCCATGCTAAATTTTGTTCTACGAGTCATTCCTTACCGTTTACCTCAGAATTCAGCTGCTAGCGATAGTGACTGACTGAAACCCAGAATAATGAGACCTGCAATTAGCACCGGCCAATCAATGGGGTAATTGCAGAGCGAGACTGATGGACTGCAAGGGGAGAGGAGGAGTTTGCTGCCAGCACTATATCGATTTCCCTCAAACCAATTAGTTGGTTTCCAGCACTTCTGAGTGTTGGTCCCCAGCCATCTGCTTCCATAGTACAGAGAGGAGCGAAAACACTGTTGTATAGATTGTATACTATGCAGATTCCATTCCTTATTGTGCATGGCTGCTGAGGGAATCTATTTCAGTACCACTGTCCATAAACACTGTCTAATCTGTTTCATGAAAAGCAGAAACTGGAGCACAGAAACTATGTTGTTGATAAATGCGCGCATTACATTCCTTGCTGTGGGCTGGATGTTACACCAGTTCAGTCATTTTAAACCAGAATCTCATAGACGGTAGTATTATATGAGCAGCCCTCACTACTAAAACAGCAAGTCTCATGGAAAAAATATCATCTTTACCAGTTAATGATTATATGAGAAGACATGGACTTTTTCTTGTAAAGTTCTCCAGTTATACCAGCAAAATTTCTGTCTTTTTTTTAATTCTAGTTCATGCAAAAAACATTTTGACTCACAGATATACATTTTTTCTAACAGATCTTTTAGGAGACTACCTTGTGTGTTTGACAAAACTCAGATATGGAGTCTTGCAGGGGCTACATGAGTGCAAACCAAATCCAATAAAAAAAGCAGGACAAATCTGCTAATGTTGCCCTAAACCCTGTTAACAGTCAGGACAAGGCAAAGCTGAGAAATGCTACACAGTGTATGTTAAGTGAATGCAGGAACTTGACAAGCTAATGTAGTCATGTGCTCCTTGGCTTTGAAGTCATGCCCAGCTGCTACTGTGGGTAGTGTTTTATGTTTTAGAAAGACGCTATACATGGGTGCCAAGCAGACAGCAGCACATGGAAATCAAAGTTTGCCAGGCCTGTCATGCGTCTTTGCAGCTGCTAAGCGATAGTTGTGTTTAGACTCTGTACAGTAACATCAGAAAATAAGATATCTGTGATTCATTAAGACAGTACAGTCTCAGATGTTCTGTTTCTAGTTTAAAATAGAACTATACTACGGTGCTGTGCAAAAGTCCTGAGCTACCCCTCATTTATATAATGGTAAAGACATAGGTGCACAGATTTATTGAAACATGCTCGAGCATAAATGCATGAATGCAATATTTTTAAGATTAGAGTTAAAGCTTTACTGTTTGATGAAGCTTATAGTTAGGGCTGGATCAGGTGACCCTGAATTGTCTCCTAGTTATGTTGCAATAGGCCTGTGCTGCTGAGGGGGCTTCCCATGATGCACTGGGTGTTTCTTCTTTACCAACATCTTTTCACTCTGTGTTGTCTTATGCCCTGTCTTCCTCCTCTCACCCCCAACCAAATGCCTCTCCCTGAACCTGGTTCTGCCAGAGGTTGCTTGTTAAAAGGGAGTTTTTCCTTCCCACTGTCCCCAAGTGTTTGCTTATAGTGCTTACACTGATTATTGGAGTTTTCTCTCTATTATTGTCTGGTGTTTACCATACAATATAAAGCCCCATAAGGTGAGTGTTGTGAACTGGCACTATATAAATGAAATCGAACTGAATTTAATTTTGGGGATAACTGTCATGCTGAAAAAAGATGTTGCTGGAAATCAGATCCTTTCCAGGTGTTACAATTTCATCTATCTATTTTTTCTCCACTTCTGCAGTTTCCTCATTTTTTACGCAATTTATTTTCTTTTCAATTAAAAAGAATTTTTTTTAAAGACCTTAAAAACCCCTGGAGAACTGTTACTAGTTACAAGTGAAATAGTACAAACTGAGGGGTGGCTGGAGAATTTTAGACAGGACTGTGTCTAGTTAAGGGTCTTCCTTATGGATTTGTGTGTAAATCAATAACCCTTTAATATCAGATGGTAGGGACTAACCACCTGTACAGTATTTCAGGCTGGGGGACTTGCCAAGTGTCCACAGACTCAATCCTGTTACTACACTGTAATAAAGGGAGTCTTTGCCGGACTTGTTCAAATAGGACTGAGCAACTCTGTAATCATTTTACCTCAGATTACATATGAAGAATTCATCTTTCAGACAGGTTATAGTCTGTAGCTACATCCACTCCCAATAAAGTGGCGCTCTACTCATTATCCGCTCTTTGCTGAAGTGAACACAGACACATACAAGGCTGGTATTGATTTGGAGAGCTATTTCCAAGATGTCTTTTTCCATTCATGCACTAGTAATGTGCAAAAGGCCAGTCTTTCCTCCAAGTGAAGCCATTAATGCATGCAACCTGTCCAGCCAGCCATAATAATAGAGCCACTTGAGATCAGCACCACAGCAGCAATTTTTTTCCCCCCAGTGCTTCCTCTTCTTCCAGGGACCACAATCACAAAAAATTATTTTGCGCTTTTCACAGAGAAGCTAAATGGGTCTCTAATTATAATGACCTTCTCTGAAAAGGTTGAGCCATAATTGGAAAACAGCCCTAGAGTACAGGCCATCTTTTGCAGAAGTGGCAGGGATGGAGGAGAAAGAGAGAGAGCGAGACAGAGCTGGGTGAAGGAGAGAGGCGCTTTAAGAGGCAGATCAATTCTGGCATCAAAATGGCAAAAATGAGAAATGAAGGAAAAGGTTTTCTTTCCTGTGTTTCTGTCTCTCCGCGGCTTCTTTCACCGTAAAAACAAGTTGCTTATTCAAATCTGTTGAGTGGCTTAGCGGATTCTGGGAAATCACGGGGGTTGAATGATTGATTTAGCAATAAATATGTTACCAAGGCTTGTCTTGCACTGATCTTGAAACTGCAAAAGCCTTCCCTCACCTTTGAGATATATATATGTATAAAAAAGAGAGATAGTATATGCACAAACTTAGCCTACAGCCCATAAGTACGCTGTCTTTTTTTTTTGATGAATCTAATTTAAAGTGTGTCTCGCAAAACATTTCCTCTGCAGCAAGTGAGAGAAACTTAACTAGGGTGATCTCTGAGGGACGAGACAGAAAAGGGCGAATGGATGGTAATTGCTGCAGAAAATTAAAAAATCCTTTCAGATAAGTTAGGCAGCATTTTTCCTCTAACTCGTTTTCCCTCCCATATCATATTTACATATTTTATTTCTGCAGCCAAATTAACACAGGGCGACTGTATCCGCTCTTTCCATTACCAGACTAATAGATTTTAATCTATTGTTCTTTGCATTCATTTTCCTCAGACTCATCAGAAACGTGATGCGTGTGCAAACACACACACACACACACACACACACACACACACACACACACACACACACACACACATGCATGTGCACAGAACGCTGTCTGTCTGCAGCGTATGTTACTCATCCTTCCCCTCTCTCCTCTGCCTCTTTCAGGAACCATTACAATGGAGCTGCAAGCAAGAACAGAAAACTGCTTCCTCAAGCACACTCTCTTCTTTCCTTTATTGTCTTCAACAAAGCCAGTTTATTAATCCAAAGGGGAACAAGAGAAGAGAAGGGGTAGAGAGCGCAAAAAAAAGTGGGGGAGAAAAGGAGAGAGAACAGAAAGGCAAGTCAAAGCAGTTTTGAGTTTCATCTCATTTTTCTTTGAGAACCGTGGGGTGTGAAAAAAAAGAAAAAAAGAAATCAATTATGGAGCACACCTGAATATTATTTCGAGCACCCAGCCACCCACTCGCTGCCCGTCCCCTAGAAAACCAAATTACTCAGCAAACTTATCGCTTGCTGTAGCAGGTCTGGTATTAAAGAAAACAATCAAGCAGGCCTGGATTAATCTCTGACAGGCGCCTTATCTTTAACTTGCACCTTTGTTATTTTCTGATGAGCTGCTCTTTTTTTTTTCTTTTTTTCCCCCCGCCACATTGTACCATACCTCACTGCCCCCTTTCATTTTCTCTATGGGCCACGACAGAGGACCTTTCAGTTTATTAAAAAACCCTTTATTTGTGAAGAACAAAGAGGAGGCGAAGGCAAACAATAAGGTCAGGCAATCTCCTTTCTGCCAGCAGTCGCTCACCTGTTATTTGGAGTGTTATCAGTGCTGGGGAGGGATTCGCTGTGGGTGAGAGACGGACGGGACGGCGTACGCTGCTTGTGCTGCCGGTGCTGCCGGTGCTGCAGCTATGTGAGGGGTAGAAGGAGAAAAAAAAGCTGACTGACACATATCAGCCTCCAGCCAAAGACCTCTTGGTTGCTCTTCATATCAAAGAAAGGAGGCCTGTGGCTGCTGCACACCTCTGCTCAATTGTTATACAGGTAGCAGATATTCAGAGGACAAAATCACCATATAGGCATCATATATATATATATATATATATATATATATATATATATATATGAAGCATGACTGTTAACAGACATTTTCGGGCAGCCCTGACCGGCCGAGTCACTGTGGGCTTATTCAGCCTGAAGCTGATGGAAGTAAATGGAGGCGAGATGTCTCACAGATTGCTTGTTGTTACTTACTGCTGACCCTCACATCTCCCGCCATTTGTCCTTGACAGCCCAAGCAGAGAAACACCTGTCACAACTGGACACAGTGGCACATTTGACAACAGTGTTCCTCGTCAGGATGATGGACAGCTATTGATTTTTAGGGATCAAATGCACACATATATAAAGCAGATATGTACAAACCCCTCCAAAAACCCCAGGCAAAACATAAAAATGTGATAAAACAGCCCACAATGACTTGACAGCTCTAACTCGTCTTTACAGCTTTACTGATCTTTACTTTCCTTTGTTTAAATGAAAGCATATCTAATGATGGCAGAAAGAACATTTCATTTCTCCTGGCTCCATAATGGCACCATCGAGAATAATTAAATGTATTAAATGTTTTCTTATTAAACCCCACAAGCAACAACGGAGAACAGAGATTAGCTGTGAGGCTTCCTATGTTTCAATGCAATGTAAATCCAATTTCCTGGAAAAATGAAAAATAAACAAATGACAGCATATTATTTCTTCGTGGTTGCAGCCTTGTGCAACAAAGTGCCGCATCCCACAGCAAAGATCCAAACAGATTCTTCGCCTTCAGCCCATCCCATTCCTGCCCTGATTCCATTAAATTCTTCCCGTCCCAATCTGCAACAGCATCGGCTGTGACAAGTGTTGCTGTTCACCTCTTCCACCTTATCTCCCTTCGTGCACAGAGCTTTCTCTTCTTTTTTGGTCTCCCTCTCTTCTTCTTCTTCTTCTTCTTATCATTCTTCCTTCTCCTCCTGGACTCTTTGATGGTGGAGAGAGGGAAACATGCAAACACACAAAAACTTACATACTCCAGCATATGCATTCATTTATGCAGATGAAACACAATTTTAGACTGCAATCAATCAGTGTATGGACTTTATATATGCTGTTTATTGTAACAGTTAAGTAATACTACATATATATACAGGTACACAACACAGTCATAGAACACTTTACTGAGACATTTAACAAATATGTGTACCTGTAGTGTGTGTGTGTTGTATTTTGACACTGAATGGAAGACTCAAAGAGTGAAGCTATGTCTTAGGTCTAGTTCTCAAATCTTCAACTGATTGTATAATGAAAAACGAACAACTATACCTCCCGTGTAGACAGGTGGACTGATGTGGCCAAAACCTGCAGTGAGTTTGGAACATTTACATTTTGAACACACAACAGTTTACTTTATCTAAGTGTTGCCTTACTTACAGTGCTTCCCCCTGTTTTCTTACTGTTTTGCATTCTTGTCATACTTACATGTTTCAGATTATCAAAGAAATAGTCAAATTTGACAAAGATAACACAAGTAAATAAAAAACACTGTGAGAAAAAATGATTGCCCCCCTGCCACTTTTGGCAGCAAGAACTGCAATCAAGCATTTGTGATAACTGGCAATGAGTCTTTCACATCACCGTGAAGGAATTTTGGTCTACTCTTCTTTGCAGAATTGTTTTAATTCAGCAAATCATCCAAGTCCTAAAGCAGCAAAGCAGCCCCGGTGTCATGGAAGCCCGGAGGCTAATGCAAGAGCTAGGACCCAAAAGCAGATTCAAGCAGAGGAGACAACAATAATGTTTCAACTAGCTTTATTTACTTAAACATAGGAATTAAAGGCAACACGAAGGAGAGATTTTTGGCAAGAAGGCAAGCAAGTCAAAACTGTGGGCAGAGGGAGATTACGGTTAGAGAGAAGAGAAGCCTTACTTGGTGGGTGGAGTGTAAACAGCTCTGGTGAATGGCCAGATGAGTGAGTAGGATGACTAGTTTTTCCAGAGAGCCACAAGAGACGGTGCCAGGAGGACAGCCAGGTGGAGGTGGTGAATGATACAAACCTGAGTGGTGAAGTGCGGTGTGGTGATGAAACAGGAGCCTTGCCGTGGAGACCAGCGTCCAGAAGATCCTGAGCTGCAGGTGAGTGGAATGATGGTGAGACGAGGCAACTAGCTGCACAGCAAAGATGAATTAAATACGAGATTTTAACAAAGAGCATAAAACAAGATCTGTTACCAACGTGAGGTTAGCCGATGGATTGGCTGACCTCAGAGATGAGGATGCTGATCTTAAATAACGTCTGCTGATTGCTTGTAGATCAGGAACAAGTGAAATGATCAGGTGGCATGATGAGGGCAGATACCGGGGAACACAGGGAGGGCACAGGAAAAACGCTGGAGCTCACCCGGACTATGACACCCGGACCGTCACACTACCACCACCATGTTTGACTATGATGCCAAAGGTAATAGAACAAACCTTCAAAGAAATTCAACTTTTGTCTTGTCAGTCGACAGAATATTTTTAAAGATCATCAGGATGGTTATTTTTATAGCAAATATGAGACGAGCCTTTGTGTTCTTTTTGGTCAGCAGTAGTTTGCTCCTTGAGACTCTCCCATGGATACCATTTTTGCCCAGTCTCCGTCTTATTGTTGAATCATGAACTCTGACTTTAACTGAGGCAAATGAGGCCTGCAGTTCTTTAGATGATGTTGTAGGTTCTTTTGTGACCTCCTTTGGTGAGTCGTCAATTTTCGTAAGCTTTACATCTCTATTCTTTAAATCATGGCATGTTATTTTTGAGATTTTGTAGCCTACTCCACTTTGTCAGACAGGTTCTATTTAGGTGATTTCTTGATTTAATTGGTCTGAACTTGGCTTACCCAAAAATGTGGTTAATCACAGTTAATTCATGATTTAACAAGGCAGATAACACATTACTTTTTCACAAGGGCCATGCACTTTTGGAAGCATTCCCCCCTTGATAAATAAAATGATTGTTTAAAAAAACTGCATGTTATATTTACTCAGGTTTTCTGTGTATAATGTTAAAGTTTGTTTGATGACCTGAAACATTTAAGTATTGAAAAACAAACAAACTAAGAAATCAGGAAGGAGGTAAATATTGTTTCACAGTTCAATATTAATTCACTTGAATTCAATTGAATTCAATTTTATTTTTACAGTGCCAAATCACAGCAACAGTCGCCTAAAGGCACTTTATATTGTAAGGTAGACCCTACAATAATACATACAGAGAAAAAACCCAACAATCATATGACCCCCTATGAGCAAGCACTTTGGCGACAGGGGGAAGGAAAAACTCCCTTTTAACAGGAAGAAACCTCCGGCAGAACCAGGCTCAGGGAGGGGCGGGGCCATCTGCTGCGACCGGTTGGGGAGAGAGAAGGAAGACAGGATGAAAAACATGCAAACTGACATGCATTTCACAGAACTGTACATTTATGTCAGTTTCACTTCTGGGATGGTGAGAGTGAATGAACAGTAAACATCCAGCTGGGTTGTTCCTCAAAGCCCTTCCAAGAAGCAAGTCTCATCTTTCCAGACACTCATTTGGACAGTTTTTTTAAGCATGCATCTAAATGGTCAAAAATAAGAATATCGAATATCAGAGTTCCAGGGTAAAAACATCTTTTCTATTGCAGAATTATCTCACTCTGATATTTCCGTGTGCCATGTCTCTCTTTTACAATGGCATCAATAGTCCTGTGTGACATACTGAGGCCAATGGCCAATAAAAACATACCTAAAACCAGCTGAATGCCTTGAGTAAGCGTCTGGAGGCTTGGTGGCCTGTTGGTGTTTGTATGCAGGGGTCCTGAGTCACATTGACAGGATTTCGATATAATTAAACATTTTTATTTATTGATATTCATGTGATTTTAATCGAAAAGGAAACAGTCCAGTCACGCATGAAAACTACATACCTAACATAACACTGTCACATATCTATTGTGTTTTATACAAATTTGGGAAATTAGGAAAATGTGACACTGCCTCATCCACCGGTGATTCAGTGTGAAATCCACGTTTTGAATTTCTTTCTTGTCTTTGAACCATCTCTTCTCTCCCTCTGTAAATCTAGAGATTCATTTATCACCTCTGACATGCATTTTAAACTTGCACAGATATTTTCTCCCCCTATATTAGACACATAAAACGAATGACATGTGCACATTTGTATATCTGGAAGTTGAATGGCGCTCATTCATCTTAAAAAAAAAGAGCCTAGTCTCTGCTGTGCTCTAATAGAGACCTGCAGTGGACACCGCAGTCGCCTCACAGCGCTGCTGATTCACAGCACTCGGCGTTTGCTACAGTGCTGGGAGACACGCTCGTCTCACATTTCTCTCTCTCCCTTTCTTTCTCCCTCTTACTCCTTATCTCCTCTCTCCTTCTCCTCCTCCCATCATCCACCGCAGCCAGGGCGTCGTTGTGGCCCCGTGTGCGCATTGTTTGATGTTGTTCTAGAAGTAAATAGACGCCGCAAACACTTGACACAGTTGTTAAACAGAGAGCGTCTAAACGTCTCCTAACTCGACATCAAACACTATGCTAATGTCTGTTGCATTAGTGATAGGGAGAGCAGCGGCGAGGAGGGAAGCGTACACGAGCAACACGGCTCAGTGCGACACACAACAGAGCAGCACATCACAGCACAACACACCTACAGTAGTGTACCACAGAACAAGATAATGAATAGAGAGGAGTGGCGTGAAGAGGTTCTTTCTTCATGCTCCGGGTGTGCTGGAGAGGTTTGGCCCTGCCTGGATACAAGAGCAGAAACAGACTGAAACGGACGGCTCACAGCCACCTTACAAAGGAGTTTGCTTGCTTAATTTTATGTTTGAAAGAGCAGATTCCCATCAGTCTGTTTCCGTAGCACCTCCTCCATTCTTTCACCTACCAGAAATTTTAATTACACCAATCATTCCACCATTCTTTTGGAATAAATTCAAGGTAATTAAAACAGGATCTTGTAGAAATTGTATAGGTACCCAATTAAGGCAATGAATAAATGTTAATGAATCTTCTGACAAGTGCAAACTTCTCTCCATTTTCCTAACTCGTTATCCAATTCAGGGTCACGCAGAGGCTGCAGCTTGTCCCAGATTTCGTAGGGCATGAGGCGGGTACAAGCTGGACACACTGTCTATAACAACATCTATATCCCTTCTACCCTATTTTCCTAATGGTACTGTACCCAACACTCAATGAATGATAGGGAAAGGTGATGATAACAGAACTGGAATTACTCCAGCAAGCAATCAAAGGAAGTAGTTTAGGAAGCACTTTTTGCAGAACATTGTGATGTCATGGTAAGGCTAAAATGTAGCATTTAAATGTCATCACTGCATCAGGTTGCACCAGAAAACAGTTGTGTCGATGCACAAAAAGCAGCTTTAGACACTGTGGATTTATTAACATTTAATCAAAACCACAGCAGTGTCCAACATGAACCAAAGTGCTTTTGTTTATTAAAAAAAATAACAGAAAGCATGCAGATCAAGGTAATACAGTTATTTGGTCCCATGCTAAATTTGTCTTTTTAAAAAATAAAAATAAAAACTGTGGGAACCAAATACACTATATTGCCAAAAGGACTGACTCACTCATTCAGGTGTTCCAATCACTTCCATGGCCACAGGTGTGTGTGAAAGAATGGTTCTCTCTCAGGACTCCAGTGAATTCTAGTGTGGTACTGTGATAGGATGCACCTGTGCAACAAGTCGAGTTGTAAAATTTCCTCGTTACTAAATATTTCACAGTCAACTGTTTGTGGTATTATAACAAAGTCGAAGTGATTGGTAGTCACAGAGCAGCATCAGGGGATGCTGCCATCCATAGTGCACAGAGGTTGCTAACTCTCTGCAGAGTCATTCACTAAAAACCTCCAAACGGCCATGTTTGGAGATTAGCTCAAGAACAGTGTGTAGAGAGCTTCATGGAATGGGTTTCCATGGCTGAGCAGCTGCATCCAAGCACAATGCAATGCAAAGCATTTAATGCCATGGTGTCAAGCACACTGCTACTGGACTCTAGAACAGTGGAGAAATGTCTGACTGCACTGTGTCAAATGCAGTGTTTGGTTGATGGTGAATTATAGTGTGGGGTTGTTTTTTACAAGTAGGGCTTGTCTCCTTACTTCCAGTGAAAGGAACTCACCAACCTGATAAAACACTTTTGGGATGAATTAGAGTGGAGCCAGGCCTCTTGTCCCACATCAGTGTCTGACCTCACACGTGGACGTCTGGAAGACTGTTAAAATATTCCCATAAACACTCCTAAACCTTTTGAAAAGCCTTCCAAGAAGAGCTGCAAACGCTGAGCTGAAATCATAGGAAACCCTATGAATTCATGTCAAGTTTTATCTTTTATGTTTTGTTCTTTTGATTGTAAATGTATTTTTTTATTCTGTTTTTCTTACTTAAAAATCGTAGGTATTTTGTAACACTGTAAAGGGGCTTTGTTTGTCAAAAGCAGGAATGTGGACCTGACTTTGAATAAACTACAGTGGAAGTGTAATCACAGTGTGGCTGATGCACTGCACCTTGAGATTTTTTTGAAAATGACAAATTTTCTTAGTTAGAAATTGTTCTATGTTATGTGAATGAAATATGGTTCATGAGATTATGAGTTTTTCCATTTAGGTCACAAATCTCTGTGTTTGCAACAGCTTTGTAAAATCTTTTTGTGATTTTTGTTTTTAGTGAACCTCTGTCCATCTCTAAAATGCTATTCTCATACCCACTCATGTGTCACCCATATGTTTTCTGTGTTCTATTATAAATAAAATAGGAGTTTATGAGATTTGTAAATGTTTTTATCTTCATTTTACGCACCATTCTGGGAATGAGGCTGAATGCACAAAGAAACCACGTACCTGCTGTGCCCGAGACCTGCCTGACCCACTAAGCCTGAGCGGACTGATACCTGGAAACAAAAGGTATCAGCTCTAGCGCCATTGCTGCCAGAGCGATGGTGGCTGAGACGCAGCGGAGCGGAGGTGGAAGCACCTGCCTTAAAACAGGACATATTAGCTGCATTTAACCTTCAGTTACTCTTTATATAGTTAGCTGAAAAACATTACACCCAGGTAGCCTGCTGTGTTGAAAACGTGTTTCTCGACTATGTTTGCTACCCTACAATCCATCCTATTCTGTAGTAACATCAGCGACATTTGACCGCCCTGTTGCTCCCATTTAAATGTATATAGCCTATTTAAAATCTAAAACTTAACATTGTCCGTAGCCTGCTGTTGTTACCACTGTCCTGTTTGAAATGTAATGAGAGAAACTGGTTATTTTGTCCTATGTACAAGGTACTAACTAGCTAACTGGCTGGATGCCCATTACCCTTATAACTCTTGTTGTGTGTGTGTATGTTTGTGTGCAGAGAGACAGCCAGGTTCATAATGGATATGAGGAAGTTTTTTCAAAAAAAGAAGCCACATTTAGGTAAAAGTGTAAGGTCAAATTATCCCTCAATAAAGGATAATGTTGGATCAGTGTTTCAATATTTATATCCTTTATTAGATGTACATGTGGTTTGGTTATTTGCCTTTTGGTTGAAAGTAAACTGAGAGAGGACTTTTATTAGTGATCTTAATAGTATTTTTTTTAATCTAATTGAATACAATCTATTTGTCAGTCCAAAGAGGGAGAGAGGAAAGAGGGGAACCTGAGGAGAAAGTACAAGGTCAGGAAGAACCAGGTAAGAAAAGGGACAGGGAATACTAACAGGCAAAACATAAACTGTTAAACTGGCAAAGAAAAAAAAACAACTAATTTTACTCATACAATCTGGAAGTTGTGTTCTCCCTATATTAAAGCTGCTATACAGAATCTGCAAAACAAACTGGGTTGTCAGCCCTGGCACTGCATTACCATATTGAAATTCAGTCAGAGGAAGTCACGGTTGCCAAAAACTTTTTGAAGCTCAAGAGTGAGGCTGGTGCCATTCCAGATATGTTAACATTGTACAATATTCTGGATAATCGGATCTTCCCCACACTGAAAACTGTTATTCAGGTCGCCCTAACAAACCGAGTTAGCAGCTGTAGCTGTGAAAGGTCTTTTAGTGTCTTGAGTCAGCTCCATACCTGGCTGAGAAGGACCATGGGGCAAAGCAGACTCCAGCACCTGGCTGTGATGTCAGTTGAGAAAGAGATGCTTGAGAGACTTGACCACCAAAATGTGATAGACAGATTTGCCAACCTCAAGGTGAGGCGACATAGGATAAAAGAAAAGAAAAAATCTGCAGTAAAGATCTTTTCATACATTGTATACATTGTACCATAGGCCAAGGTATCTCAATTTTTTTAATTTCTTAATAATATTTTGTACATTTCAAGGACTCTTCTATTTCTGGAGTGTATTTTTTATGTATCTGTATTATATTATACATACACTTTAAAAGTGAATCTCTGTCCAAAAAATGCACTGTTTACTTTTTACAGACTATGAGCATCATTCATTATTCTCCCGCAGTAATTAAGGTTAGGATATGTATTTATTTTTAAAATTCCAATCCATTCTTTTTTAGCAGCATTTAAATAACCTTTATCAGATTTGATGGTTTTGTTACAGACTTTTCAAAAAAGTGTTTTGCTTTTCTTTCACAAATGTGGGGATTAAATTGTGTTAAAATGTACAAAACAGTGATGTCATGTTTTGTGATGAGGACCCAGGCACAGAGAGACTTGATGAATTTAAGAATCTTATGACTTAATAAAGAAATTTGCAGACTTACACAGAGAGGGTAAAATTATGATGACTGATAATGGAGATGAAGACAACAGACGATGAGGACAGGGAGGAACAGGGGTTTAAATGCACCAAAGAGACAGTCAGAGGGAACACGGGACAACTGGAGACATTTAAGGATGCAGGGACTGACAGAGACGGGGAAGAAGTCTCATCGTGACGAGTAAAGTTTACCTTGCCTGGATGGGCAGCTCTCTGGGTGCTCAGCACCCCCAAAGCTCTGATTCTAGAATCGCCCCTGCATAGAAGTATGAAATATTTTAAGATACAGTGTTGCTCTCACGGCACACAAACCTCATGAGCCTCACGTGTGTTTTGTATGTTACAGTGTGTCCATCAACCTCTGTTGACCCTGGTGTTTTCTCCTCCATTCACTCATGTTTTCCTCAGACAGGTCCCACTGTGCTGTCTGCTTTTATGACTCGTGTGTGTGTGAGTGTGTGCGTGAGTCTGAGAGAGAATTTATGACATCCAGGATGATGGTGTGGCAGGAGGTATGATCCTCTCAGAGGGCTGCTGCTTTCAGACCCTGCTGTTGTCCTCAGTCTACCTCGTTCCCTTTTTTCTTCAGAAGACTGAGGAGAGTGGTCCTCACACCACCACCACCACCCGCCATCTTTTCTTCTTTACCTTTTTTCTCCTGGTTTCTGCCCTTCTCCTGCTTCTGTTTCTCTTCTCTTTCTTTCCCTCTTTTGTTCTTTTTCAAGGATAATCTGTCAAAAATCAATCCAGACTCAAAAGAACTGATATCCTTGGATTTTTTTTACAGCAGAAAAGAGGTGAATAACTCAAAAAAAAAAAATCACATACATACTAAGCTCAGGTTTAAACATTGTTTATACCAGCTAGGGCTGGACTATGCAAATCAGCACGCATATCACTATATTTTTTTTAACAACAATTTAATAACAATTGTATAATCAAAACATAAAAGGATCTCACGGTGTCATTGTTAATATTATTCCGGGTTTGGTCGGTCATCAGGGGAATCCTGTTTGAACTTCTCTTTTCAAAGGCGTGCATGTTTCAGGTCTTTGATTCACAGCTACAGTGAAGGAAACTGCAGCGTGCCACACCACGCTGTCACTCTGATTGATGTTAAATGGTCTTTTGAATGCAGACTCTCCCTGGTGTTGACTCTCTGTCTGCATCGCGCGCTCGGCTTTCCCTCGCGCTCCCGAAACCCACCGAAGAGGAAGACGACTAATAAATTAACCAGTCTCCCCCACTCCCGATGCTCCAAACTGGAAGTGATGGATGTGAATAAATGGGCCATAGAAACGCAGTGGGATTCATCCACTCGGCTCGGTCTGTCCTCTGTGCCATATTAGATCTCACTGTGTCACTGTGATGTGTCTTGTGAAAATGTAGGCCATGTCCACATAGAGGACTGAGGGAATAATACTTCATACCCAGACAAGTACATTAGCAGATTTATTTATTTATTTTTTACCTGACTGGAAAGATGCAGAGGAATTCTGATTCTTGTTAGTATTTAGTCTTTTATTATCCCTTCTTGCTGCTGCAGCTCATTACAACAATACCCACAAACAGCTACATTGTTTCCATTGTTTTCTACAGCTTGGACAAACTTGATAGAAAAATAAATGACTGAAGGGATGGTGTGCTCAAAAACGGGAAGAGATGTTTTGTTTTGCTTTTTAAGAGGAAAGACAAAAACATATTTTCTGTCAAACTTAAGAGTGGTTTAATCTTAAAACTGTAAAACAAAAAGTCTCTTATACATTAGTCAGATCATAAAGCCTATACATGGTTATTTTTTCAAACTTCAATTATTTCTTGCTAAATTAAATTTGAAACATTATCATAATTATTACAAGCGTTTAAGACCACTGCTGGGATCACTGTCAGCTCCTGCCACTCCATGCATAAAATGAAACGTGGTTAATGAATCACACAAACTGATCATGGGTGTTGCTGCTGTCTAGCTTTGTGTACAACTTTAGATTAGGTGTGTCTTGTGTACCACTGAATAAAGTATATATTCAAGGTTTGACCATCTACACATGTGCAGTTACACGTTTTTATTTATATGACCACCAGGTATTATTGTTCACACTGCATCATTATAGAAAAACTCAGCATTCATAGAGTTTCATTCAAACAGCAGTGATGTCGCTGTTTTCCTTTTTTCCTTTTCTAAATGTGTATCCCACTCATCACTACCAGTACAGATGTTTAATTTTATCTATCCTTTGATATTGTTTAATAAATATGTATGTCTTCAGACTGGCCTTTCTAAAAGAAAAAGCAACAAAACAAAACTTTAAAAAGTCTGTTTGTTTGTACAAGCAGCTTGTTATTGATAGTTTATTGTGAGAGTGCCCTCCTGTGGTCATTGTAATTCTGATTACTGAGCTGACTATTACGTGGAGGAAACTGGGGTGGATGGATGGATTATCAAAACACTGGACTTTAACATTGCACCACTTACTGATTCCATAACCAATAACAATAACCCACAGACTCTATATAAAAGATGCACGTGACCACCATGGCATAGGGGAAGATGTAGGGAGAAGTAGGGAAGATGTTTAAACAAGAAGTTGGATATCACTGACTGTATATAAACTGTATCTAAAAGATGCCATTGCTTAGTAAAGTCCTAATGTGAAGACACATCAGCTTTCTGAAACACAAGTAAAGGGCAAATCTGAATGAGAAATCAACTGATATTTTGTGTTCATAGGTCAACGTTTTGCATAACCGTAAAACATTTGCTGCATTATTGTCCTTCTTGACACAGATAGGAACGACAATGAGCACAATGTTGTGTTTATTATGACTTCAAGCTAGCAACTTAGATTTGAGATCTGAGGTCGTTGAGTAAGGTACGTGAAGGTTTGTAACCAGTGGAGCTGCCCCCTGCTGGCCATTAAACAGAATGCAGGTTTGAGGCTCTTGCACTTTGGCTTTCAAATCTGAAGGCTAAGTTATCTTTTATAAACATTTTATAAACAAGTTATCAGATTTGTTGCCATTTGTGGTCTTTAATTAAACCTTCATGTTCAGAGATGGGCTCAGTAACGCATTATTGTAATCTGATTACTTTTTCCAGGTAACAAGTAAAGTAAAGGATTGCTATTGCAAAAAAGTAATTAGATTACTTAGATTATTTTCCCATAAGCACGCTGCGTTACTGCGTAACTGCGTAACTGTGTAACTGCGTTACTGAACCGTGATTTTGTTTGTGAGAGTGTCTTGTGACAATGAAGTACTAGCGTGCGACTTCTGTGGCAGCAACAGACGTGTGTAGATCAACAATGGATAATATGGAGAGCAGGAGAGAGTATGACCATGCAGTGTTTAAAGCTTGGAAGTACTGACATTACTTTGAGTTTGATTCCATAAAGCATTAGCGTCCGCTGTACACTCTGCGTGGGAAGAAAAATTCTTTGTACTGTGAAAAATCAAAATTTTCATCTGAGCAAGTACCTAGCACGCTGCCACGGGAATGTGAAATTCACAGAGAAACTCCCGGATCCCCTCCCTGACATGACCGCTGCAGCACCAGGCAAACCTTGACCCGCCCCCACTCCTGTTAAACAGGTGAAAACAGACTTAAGAGCGACAGGACTTAGTGATGCTGAGTCTTTGATTTTATTTATTTTTTGCTGTGTTTTACTTGCATCTATTTGAAAGAAAGTGTAAACCCAAAAAACTATTCTATTTTATATGCTGGAATATGCTGAAAATAGTAAAGCAACAGGATTACTTTCTTGGAGAAGTAATCAATAATTAGTAACTAATTACTTTTTCAAGTAACTTGACCAACACTGTTCATGTTAGATGTCTATTAATTTACCTCATTTACTTCCATTCTCCAACCTTGCCAGTGATTATATCATCCACAGAAACAGACCTCACATCAAAGATAGAGAATTAGAATATTTCCTACAAACTCTGAACCTGTGAGTCTCAAAGTGAACACTAACCGGTCCACAAGAACACTGAATATTTTGCTCATTTTAGTTTTGCACTACAATCACTGTGAGCACTGCTATCACTGAGGAAAAAGCCGGTCTTCTTGTTCACTGAAAAAGAAGTGTTACCTCTGTTGTGGTGAACAGATGAGAGCCCTGGTGGGAGCCTGTCACCTCCTACTCTTTTACATCTGCCCTGGTCTCCTCCTCCTCCACTTGCTCCTCCTTTCCCAGCAGTGCAGTGACTTCTGCTGCTTAACACATACACGCTCACACACATCTTGACGTCTCATTTAAAATTAAAGGCATAAGTAGTGTTTAAATAAAACAATTTCATTTCCTTAAAACAAAAGTTTTACACTTTTTACTTGAGAAGAAAAATCCGTGGTGTGCTCGAGTGTTTCAGAGCTTTTTAGTATGTGAGTTTTTAATTTGAAAAGCATAAAGATATGTTTTTACTCTTGTCTGAGGTTGGAAAAGCTGACATTCTGATTAGTACAATGAACTTCTTGAATAAGAATGAAGTCATTTAAAAGTCAAACATCCACTAAAACTTTTCGGCACTGAATGGAGAATTAATGGGACAGGTTGTATGTCTGGATACATATTTACATATTAACAGTGGATGGAAGTGGTAAATAATCCAGCTGGTCACATGAGACAGTAGTTCACCAGTAAGCAGAGCACGAGCTGTGTATGAAAACTATTATTAAAATACAAAATTAGTCAGAAAAGGAAAGATGAGACCCGTTTGGTCATAGCTGTAGTTGCATGTGGTGCCAGCAAATGCAGTTTATTATTCCAGGTCATAGAATTTTGGGGACAGCAAAGCAAACTAATATTGTTTCGATAAAGACGTCAGGCAATAACTGGTCTTCGTCTTTTATTCTGAGAGCAGCTACAGTCGGATTGTAAGCTGCAACTGGCATGGCTGCATCCGTAGAAGGTTTGCTGCCTGCAACCTTCAGTTCTTCATGGCTCCACCTTCATCTTAAATTATTCACTGCAATAGTTTAAACTGATCTACTGCTGGAAACATCCTAATAAAGGTCTTCACAATAGAGGTTAATACTACACTGTTAGCCTTTGCAGTAATTTCCATAGCTTAGTACTGCAAAATCAACAGTAAAAAACTCTAAAGGATGTTAGCAGATTAGTACTGTAATTTGCATGTAATTGTGGGAAAATTCCATGAGATTACATTATTTTTACGGTAACTCACCGTACTCATGGAAACAGCTGTAAAATACAGCAAATGTAACAATTGGTGATGTTACTGAGATTATACTATTACACCATCCGGATTTCTGTTGTTTTCTACTGTAGACCTAAGAGTAATTACTTAAATCCTCATTCAGAGTGTATTACCATAAAATGTGATTCACTGTGAAAGTAGTATAACATATAAACTACAGCATAATTTTTAACTTAAGGAGTAAGTTGCAGCCACACTAAAATTTAATTCCTTGAACTGAATGGAACCTCATATATTAATAAATGTATTTGTTAAGTCAAACAATGTGAAACATCAGTAATACTATTAATTAATAGTATACTTGTAAGGTTAGTATTGTGATAGAGTCGCGTATATTTTAATTATACTCTTGTAGACATTATGACATTATGCTAGTACAATTATGGTGAACAAAAAGTACATCTAAAAGTTAATTTCAAGAATACTGTTATGTACTAAAACGGGGGCCAATATAGTCCCAAGAAGCATTATTAGTATACGTACTAGGTAAGGTATACTTGGGAAATATAATTGAAGTATACTTATTTTTTGTATGGCCAGCAACAAATACTAATGGCTACATTTAGAGTACTGTTTAAAAATGACTTAATTTAGCAGGGTGTTCCTTTTTTCTCTTCTTATTCTTTCTGGACCTTCATTTGTTTTGTATAAGGTGGTACTTTTTAAGACACCTCTGCCTAACTACAGTGAACTAACCTAATAATATGCTCTGCACATTATCACAGTTTAGCGCGTTGGGTTGTGTTTTTAAAGCAATTGTTACGTTTTTAAAGCTTTTTAATGCGACAGGTGCGATAGCCGACACCACACCTTCACCTGACGTACAACGTGACGTATGACGCACACGTCGGGTATTCACTTTCAAAACAACAATGGGGATAGAAAATATTGCTCGAGTGGTTAATGCTCCTTTCGCTGGTTGCCAACCACCATTAAATAACAACAAGAAGAAAATATTGATCTGCTTCTCTTAGTTTTGCACGTTTAAGCCGCAATTCAGACTCAAACAGCTGCAAAGCAGGAGAACAACATGACCATCAACTATTCTGTGCCACAGATCCAGTTCGCTGCAGCACAGGGTGATGATGAGACCGTTAACATGTGCAACTTAGAAGTAGTCAGAGGTAACTGGATGTTCAATCGGGTTAAATGCAAGGTTGATTGGATTATATCTGAAGATCGTATGCTATTCGTGATAACTCTGCTAGACTCCAAATTGCTCGTCCATGCGGGAGTATCCCAAAATTAAATGAAACCACTTAACACTTTTTCCCTAAAACGGACTGACATGGGACACATTAAAGTTGGATCGGAACCAGCTAATCAGTCTGAAGGTAAGTGTTTTTTTTCACTTATTCGAGAGAAGTCAGAAATGCGTTCTTATTACTGTTTGTTTTGACTTTTAAGCTACCCTACCAGGATATTTTCATTCAAATGCTAAGACAAAATGTCAATAGCTATGAATGTGGAGACTCAAAAGGCTAGTTAGGTAATAGTTGCCGATGGATTTATGAGACTTGATAGAAACTTGGACGTTTGCAACAGGTGAATCGGTGAACTACCGAGGTTGCGCCCAAATGCTTAAAGCTGTTAGCTGGTCAGTGTTTTCAGGTGTGCTTGTACTACCTGTACGGTGCGGAGTGCTGACTAAGTCATGTTAAACCCATTAAAGCGTCGAGCTCAAATATCTTTTCGTTTTTGTGCACTGCTCTCTTGTCAGCACACATTTTCTGTTTATTGAAGCCTTTTGTGAATAATTTTGATCATGTAAAAACTGGGAATTGGACCCTATTGACAATACTCTTATTTTTTGCATTGCATATGTCATTCAGGAAAGGTAATTGGTCACTGAACTTTTTGCAGCTGTGTATTTCTAAATTTTGTGGCTTCAGTGCACGCAAATTTATATTGTTCAGTTTGCATGTTAAAAGCCTGCCAAGCACCCCAAGGCTGATTATGCTTGGTAAGAAGTCATTTATGAAATAGAGCTGATTAGACCATATTAAAATTTCTGTTTGGCACAGGAGCTTTTCATGGACACAGGTATCCAGTGTCTGTTTTGTTAGCTCAAATTTCTGTAATTTCCTTTATAAACCAAGGTTGTTGGACATGTGTCTCAGTGAATCCAGCAAAGTAACAATATCAAATTTCACATTACATATTACTGATCAACATAGTAATCTAGCTACACCAACAGCAAAAATACTGAAGTCAATACTGTAAAGTTTAACAGCAGAACAAACTATAAACTCCAAAATAACCATACAGTTGATTCATCTCCGGTAATTTAATTGGGCTGACTCTTTGTTAGGTGTGTTTAATGGGCAGAATAATTCCCAATTATGTACAATTATAATATGTTAAAACGGACTTATGTACATAAGGCCATTAATAATTAACTGTACATAGCTATTTGCTTTATGACTATCTAGACAGTGTGAAGAAGTGAAGTATTGAAATTATTTTATGTTGCATAATGACAACATGTTGCCCCTATACATTTAAGGACAAAGTTCAATGACCGCCACCTGCTGGATGGTGAGTGCAGAGGGGCGTGTAATTGTTGAGCTGGACAAAGAGAACATCTTTGCTGATGCAATGTCAGTCTTCTTTGGTTCATTCTATGTATTGAACCTGGAATACCAGGAGTCAGCGTGTGCAAGGTTTTTTGTAAGGATAAACCCTGAAGAGGGAACAAAATGTACCTCCAAGGTTGGGACAAGCAGAAGGACTGGGACCACTGTGAAGCGAAAGGTTGTTCACATTAACCCTCATGTCACAACTTTCCTCCAGTGGCTTACTGAATTTGAGTGGAGAACTTCAAATTAGGTAACTGTTTTTGCCATTTTTAGTGAATTTCTTGTATAATTTAAGTGACCAATGTGTTGTTACCTGTGTCTCCACAGATGATCCATGGCCCATGCTTTCTGGACATTTACACAAGACGAACAACAATGAAGACAAGCTCTCTTGCCATCTTGCAAGACGCTGACTCTGTCCAATAGGTTTTTTGAGTGCAACAGTGTTGATTTTTTTTCCTTCTTTTACCCGTTTGTTAAAAATTATTGCAGCTACTTACACTTTAATTGTCACATGTATTGGCTCACCCTACAAATCAATGAACTCAGTCCACAAAGCAAGGTCAGGGTTCAGTGCAGGTCAGTCAAGTTCCTTCACACCACACACACTCATCCATGTCCTTGTGGACCCTGCTTTGTGCATTGATTTGGTGGTGTGAGCCAGTATTTTGGACAAAGTGTATATAAAGGCAGAAGTGTGGGGCTTGATATTATATTCATTACAATTCAGTTTATTTGTATGGTGCCAACAAAATGAATGCCAAGGCACTTCACATTGTAGGTTTAAGACCCTACAAAATATAACTAAGAAAACTCATCACTTGAGCATATGTTGGCTTTTATGATATAAATATGACATAATATCGTTATTGTTTGTACAACCATCTGAGAAAATAATGGATTACATGGTTTAGTAAAAACAAGTGCTTTCTCAATGAAAATATGTTTTCAGTTCTTTTCAGTTTTTGATTTTGGAAATGTGTATTTCTGCAGAGGAAAATCAGAACTGAAATAAAAAGTGGTGTAAAGCACATGAATTATATTTTGTGTGTGTGTGTCTATCTATCTATCCATCCATCCATCCATCCAGTTTTTTTGGAACCCTCCAGTCTCTTACAGTATGTTACTGTTAACTGAAATTACGGTAAATTACGACCTGTTAAACAGTAAATGACCGCCTGTTGGGACACGGTATCCTCTAGCAGAGATGAATATTTTTGGTACTGATGATGCGTGATAACGGTAAGTTACTGGTTAATATATTGCAGTTTATTACCTTGCAGCGGGCTTACAGTGACATACCGTGAATAAACGGTAGTATACCAATTTCTTAATCACAGTATGATGTTACTTTGTTGACGTAATTTACGACATAACGACATAACGGTATCTCACTGGCGACATGTCGCCAGTGCAGTGACGCCAGTGAGATACCGTAAAAAAAGCTACGGTGCGTTACCATAATTTGTCCAAGAGTATTATACCACACCAGCAAAAAACGGTATCATCCTGCAGAACGGTAAGCTACCGTAACACGGCGTCACGGTATGACGCTGGCAACAGTGACGCCAGTATGTTACCGTAAAGTGGCGATGAAAAGTCTAACAGTGTAACCAGAATGAGAAAAAAGCTTTTTCCTGTGTTTACTACATAATAAAAGTCAACATTCAATCCTATGTTATTTTTATAGCATCAAATCATGAAAGCTTTACGGAGAAATCAAGACATTTTATATTGTAAGGTAATGACCCTAAAATAATAGAAAGAAACCCCCAACAATCAGACGACCTCCCTTGAGCAAGCATTGGTAACAGTGGGAAGGAAAAACTCAATTTTAAGAGGAAGAAACCATCAGCAGGATCAGGCTGAGGGAGGAGCAGCCATCTGCCGCAACTGGTTGGGGGGGTGAGGGGAGGGAGACAGGACAAAAGACGCACTGTGGAAGAGAACCAGAAATGAATAATAACTAATGATTGAATACATTTTACCACTGAAAAAAATTGTATTGTAAAGCTGCAGCAGGAAATGTTTTATTTGCATTAGCTATAAATGAGCGGCTCAGTCACCGCTGTCTTATCTCATTCAGGGACAGATGACAGGCATCTATTTAAATGAAAATCTTCACGACGGCTGCAATTTCACATTAACTATGCAGACATCTAACTTTTCAGTTCCAAAATTTAAAAAAAAGAAAAAAGATGCACCCCCAGTTTCAAATTAGCGCTTTAATTACCACCATAGTGTTTTCACATATGCTTCAAAGCTGTTTTATGGCACTATTACATAATCTAAAATAATATGTACTAGTGTTCAGCTCACAAGAGCAGAATAATCACATGATTATTGTTTTAGAATCCATTATCCATAATGCATTAGAAGTGAAACAAAATGAATACCATATGGCACAAAACAATCAACATGCCCTTACAGCTAGGCAAGCATATAATTTTGATAAGATAAAGAGAGAGAGTCTGCACATAATCACATAGACTAGACCTTCTACTTTCACTGCATATATGTTTACAAAGAATAACGTCTCTCTGAAATCACTCGCAATGCAGACATCACATGTTTGCTCTTTAAAAGCCAGCCATCTAGTTTGCAAGTCTTTTGTTTTTTTGTCCCACACTTATAAGCCGGGTGTAATTTAACATAAAATCATCTCCACCTGCTCCAACCTGAGCATAAAAAATAATAAATACAGATCAATCAATATATGATGAAGATAAGAGAAAAATCCAGTGAGCAGACAGGACGAGAGGAAAGGTGAAAACAAAGCTGGGGGGAAAGGATAGAGGCAGCTGGTGGGAGAGGCCAAGCAGACGCAGAGACAGACTTATTTCAGCCACAGACTAATTACAGTGTACTCACAACACTAACAGGCACACGTGTCGGTCACAACACCCACACCTGAGACCTGCCACTGGCCGAAAGGAGGGCTAATTTCATCCAGCAGGAGGTCTGCGGAGATCCTTTAATAAATAACGACGCCCCTGGATTCAGACATCTGCACCTGCTCCAATTAACAGGTTACTAATTGGATGGCACAAAGCAGGGTATAACAAAAATGTTTGGCGGTTGGGGCGGACTGACTGATTCACAGGGGAGGAAGTGGGTTACTGTCTGCTGAGCTGTGTCAGGCCCCTCGGCCCGAAAGTAACAGGTTTGTCATTAAGGTGTGTTTCAGAAATACAGAAGGGTGCGAGATTTTAGGGAATGGGCTCATTGCTGTGTTTGGAGCGTGTGGTTGTAGAGCTGGAAGGTGACTTGTCTATCTTAACAGAAAGACTGAAGATGAGGAAACAGCCAGCAGAATAGTAAGAAATTTGCGCTGTCCTTGGCCATCACAATGAAGCCAGCCAAGGTTTTCATGAAGGCCATTTTGGAAAAACTGCGTTAAGGGGAGATATATGTTTTAGTCTCATCTGAGGCTGGAAGTGAAAGTAAAGCTACATTTATAGCATAAGTACACTGCTGCTCTTTGACTGAGGGTAACTGACCCAACAGGGATTTGACTGCTAGGTGCACATGTGGGATCTCTGCAGCCTCATCTTATCAGTAGAGCATAACGTTTTTATTTAAACATCATCATTTTGGTTGTCTTCACTGGCAGAGCTTTTGTGCACCCAGAGCCATAAGTGGTTCACTGGTTAATATCAGAACAAATACTGTCCTGACGCGTGCTTTGTTTGAAGTTTTTGAATCTATTGTTTCTCCGTCGTTGCTTATTCCTCGCGCTTGCAGATAACCTGCTACAGTAGTTGCTGCACTAAATCTCTCCTATCGCTCTCACTCCTTGTCCTTATCTCTGCATCTCTCATTTTGGATCTCTTATTTTCTATCCACTCCTTTCTAATGTCTCCCCTATTCCATATCTCCTGCTTCACTTTGTTTCACTTTCGGCTTTATCCTTCATCTGCAGAGTGTGTTTCTTTTTCTTTATGCTTTTCTATCTTTATCTTCTCCCCCTTTCATGATCTGACTCTCCTTTTCGCTCACCAAACTCTCTCTCTCTTTCTCTCTCTCTCCCCCGCACTCTCTTCTGTACCTCGCTTTACCCCTCTTTTGCCCTTGTCTTTCTCTCTGCAGCTGCACACTTAAAGACCCTTGCTGCATTATCCTTTTAATAAAGGCCTGGGCAGGAAGCAGAGAGGCAGAGGACGGAGACAAAGACGAGGCCGTCGCTGCCACAGCAGCCTTCAAACCTCATTAACTTTTGTCTTGTTGCGGGAGTCACACACACACACACACACACACACACACACACAAAAGAACACACTCTCCTGCACATGCACACATGTACTCACAAACATATATGCACACAAAATGCTCAGCCGCCACTCCTGATCTTACTGTACATGCAGTTGCTTACATAGTTATCCTTTTTGCTCACACACAAACACACACACACACACACACACACACAGACACACACACAAACACACACACACACACACACACACACAGACACACACACACACACACACACACACACACACACACACACACACACACTGTTCCTGCTGTCCAGCTGTCCAGTCCACACTCCACTCAGCATTATAAGTAAGTGGACTGTTTACATCTGAAATCTGAAATGTAAAATGTAATGATGTAACAAAGGCACACAAAACACACAGGTACATAAAACTAAAATGTAAAAAATTAAACACAAACACAACAAAACAAATTGAACTAGATCCACAGAGCAGTCTAATGTGAGGCTGGAATTGATGCATTCGTGCAGCAATCACTGCTCCAAGACGTGCTTGAGTCTGGGAACGAATCTGAACGTGCCCGCTGCGTACAGTTAGCAGCTGGTCAGCCTTCCTGTGAACACAGACTCTCGGGGCAAAGACAGTCGTTATCTGCCTACCTTGGCAACAACCTCGCTGCTGGCTGGCTTCTCCCCAAATATGGGCATCATCAATCACAGAGCCGTATTGTTGCACTGATGCATGTCACTGAGTACTATGGCTGATAATCTGTGAATCAGTAACTCAGGAGCTGAATTTTACTGGATGAATCTTTCATAAGCTGAGAAGAGCCAGCTCGAGCATAAAAAAGTGACAAATATGAGTGCTATGACACATATTTTTTTAAAAAAATTAATAACGAATATTTTGGCCACCACATAGAGACCTGTACACCATTAAATGTACACCATTGCCTCCAACTACAACTTCACTAGCAAACATCAGACGACCATCTTACTAGCAGTATTAATCTAGTATTAATGGCAAAAATGTTGCATTGATTGCATGAGACTGCACGGGTGTTTCTCTTAAAGGGTTCACTGAGCTCAGATGATGTCAAGAAAATTAACTTACAGCAACAAAAAATAAGATGCAATGTAAACAATATAGAACAAAATAATAAAAGACCTTGCAAAAGCACTGCCATAAATGTGGGAATTATTATTTAAGTTTGAAGTATGGCGTGAGTATGGCAAAGAAAGAACCTATCGGAGCAGATACTGCACAGAGAAGAGAGAACTCGTGAGGCATCCCTTTTGCGAGGCAAGTGCATTTGTAAACCTAAATGTGAACTGCATAATTGAAAAATGTAAAATTAGTCAATGAAATCAACAGGTGATGTATGACAATAATAAAGTTATTTATTGAATGTTGGTTTACATATTCAGCAACTGTTTGAATAGAAACATGTAAATCCCAAATTATGTCAAACATTCAGGTGACCGCAGACTGTTGGGATTATAAAACTCCTTAGCATCTCTGTGGAGATTTTGTGAGGCCCAACGCCACAAAACTATGTGGTTTTGTAAGATCAAGTGACTAAAATGCACTAAAAGATGCACTTCAGTGATTTTGTATTACTCTTTTATGCAGAAAGAAGACGAATGATGAAAATAAGACTGCCTGCAGGCTGAGCAGTGACAGCCATTGAACCCAAATTTACATAAATACAAGATTTATTTCTCAAACCCTGAAAAGGTCCAGTTTGTATTTTTCAGGCTCAGCATTACCCCACCTGTCAGGGTATCTGACCTTTCTACAAAACTCTGACAAAACCAGTGAAGGATATTCCACAAAAACCCAGCTCATTTACATATTTTATAAAAAGGAGGACTTTTCAGACTCTGACTGCTGTGAATGAGATGACCGTGGCCTCCGTTAACATCATTATACTGATACAGTCTATCAGTGTACAAACTTTTGCATTTAGATCTGATTCCTGAGCTGATCTAACTGTGGGCCTGGACTTGTCACCAATATTTGATCAAAGGTTAAATGAAATTGCGACATGGAAAGGTGCTGCTCATTTCGAGATATAAACTGTACTGTTGTCACTGGTGTTAAGATGCATTTTATCCAGCTAATATATTCAGATAATCAAGAGGAAATTGCATATCTTAGAAACAAAGAACTGCAAAAGATTTAGGCACATAAGACTTTTGGATTCTTAGCAGTAACACCAGGGAAATGTCATATTCATTTTTTAGTAGGTCTAGCTAGATCAGATCCAGTTAGAGTGCCTCCTATAAAGCAAGACATATCAGATTATTGCAATGAAGAAATTGCAATAATCATAGGATTTTGGTAGCCCTAAACAACATTTTCTATGTATCCCCAAAACTAAATCTTTCCGTGCATGATTTAGAGGGCTCTGGTGCCTCAGTACAGACCTCTGCAGATGCAGTCATGTCGGAGGAGGATGTAGAAGCCTGCGGTGCTTCATTGACGACCTTAGTTATGTTTGGGAGGGAGTAGATGACTCTAAAGTTTCGTACGATATTTCTTCAGCAGCCAACCTGGTGCCCATTTCATGCTTTGCCTCTCCAAAGTGTGAAAAAGACATGTTCACAGAAGTTGCAGTAACCAACATGAAAATAATCACAGGACAGTGCTACCCTGCCACCTTTGTCGCTTCCAGATAACGGGCCTCCACCATTCACTTCAGGAATGACCTCTCCCTACCCCTGAGGTGAGTGGTGAATTAGGCAAGTGTGCCTCACACAGTGCTCAGACAGCAACAAAGACATATGAATCAGACTAATCAAAAACAGCCTTCTGTGTGGAATTTCTCTGTGATAGGGCTCTTTAATGGGCTCATTCTGTGCCCAAGGCTGACCCTGATCTCTCTCTTGAAGAGTTCATCTTTAGGTTTTGTAATGTATCTCAGACAGAATCAATGCATCTCATTGGTTGTTCATGTTAAAGCAAGGTAAGAGGAGTGCGGCTGACTTTTCAATAGATTTTTCAATACTGGGGGAAGAAGCAGTGTGGGAGCCTTTCTGCACAGTTCAAATTACCAATTAAAATGTGGATTAGGTGCTTAAGAGTTACCTGCTTCGCTGGATTCACTCATTGCCATGTTTATTAGAATAGACGATTAATAGAATAGACGATTCCGTGAACACAATTCAACTCAGTTTCCCAGCATGCTTCTGGCTCTGTTACCTTCTCCTCCAGCCGTGACCTGGAAGCAAAGAGAGCAGAACTGACGAAACAGAGTTCAACTCATGCAAATTGGTCTCACATGCCTCGCCACAGAAGGAGGCTGGCAGTAAGTGAATGCCTATACTGCAGCCGTGGGGGCCATTTTATTGATTCATGCCACGTTTGGACAAAAGATGTCACTTGTCAGTAATGGTAGAGGTACTGACAGGCGAGGAAAAAAGTAATTCCCTCCTACTGCTCCTCATGATCCCTGCTAAGCTAGCTGTAAACACCTCCTCTCTTTCCCTCTCAGCATTAATTGATTCAGGAGCTGAACAGAGTTTTATTGATCATTCTCTGGCTCAATCTTTAGAAATTCCACTTGAACCTCTAGAAGGTTTTGCAACTCACTGTCCTTGATAAAATACTCTCTAACATCACACACAAGAGGCTGTCTCACTCATTCTCTCCCTGGATTCTCCACTTGCACCTCCAGACCCGCCTGATCTTTCCTCCATGTATCGTGACCTAACAGAGGTTTTCTGTAAAGATCTCACCCTACCGCTACCACCTCACAGACCTTATGAGTGTGCCATGAGTGTCTGCCTGGCACACCTCTCCCCACTATTAGATTATACAGTTTGTTTAAGCCTGTTTAAGCCTAGGTGCTGTTTTCTTTTTGTGGAGAAAAAGGATAAGACACTGCATGCATTGACTTTTGTGTTTTAAACAAAGTTACTGTTTAAAGTAAATATCCTCTGTCTCTGTTGTCTTTTGCGTTTGAGTTGTTACAGAGAGCAACTATCGTCAGTAAACTGGATCTTTTCAAGGCCTGTCACCTGGTAAGGATTAGGGAGGGGCACAAGTGAATGAAGGCCTTCAACATCCATCTTGACCTTACACCGACGACTCCACCATCCTACCACTGTCTTGTGTGGTTGGATTTGTGGCAAATAGAGTCAGCCATTCAAGGTTCCGGAACTGGTCCCGTAGGTTGTTTCAATGTGCCCACCTCAGTTTGGGCTAAGGTACAAACTGGGGACAAAGATGTACGTATGTTTCTGCCCGCACTAAGAACAACTCCTCCAGTTCTTGTCTTGCAGGTTTACCAAGGACCTTGACTACACCTGGGCGTCTCTGGTCACACATCGCCCTTGACTTCATCACTGGCCTGTCTTTCTCAGGAGGTAAAACAGTCATTCTAACTATTATTGACCGCTTCTCTAAAACTGCTCACTTTGTCGCTCGGCCCAAGCTTCCTTCCGTGCTTTAGATTGGAGCCCAGTTCAGTCTCAAGTCTGGTATGAATTCTGCTCAGCTCTTGGCACTGAGGTTACCATGTTTTCTGGTTTCCACCCAGAAACAAATGGCCACTAACACACTCAGTTGGCTTGGGCAGAATGATGTCGAGAGACCAGTGGCGGATGAGAACCCCATCAAGACCCCTTTGAGTCCTCCCTCGGGTACCAACAACCTCTGTTCCCAGCTGCAAAAGTTGAGCTTGCTGTCCCATGTTGTCAAAGAGTTGTGTTTATAATGTAATGTTTATGATGCAATATTCTGAACTTCTTAGATCTTGCTCCTGACAACCAGCTGTAACCAGTGTTAGGTGTAACACATTGCAAAATAACGTGTTACTGTCACATCACATTTTTGTAACACGTTAAAGTGTACTAAATTCAGTAATATCATTATAGTTACAATAATATTGTTACTTGTGTTACAAAAGTTCTTAAATTTTGTGCTACAATCAGCTCAGATGCAGGGAGGTGGAAAATGAAAAGTCTTTATTGTATAAAAGGACAAGAACGTGATGGTAAAGTGCATCCATGACAGAAACAGATGCATTATACAGTATAGCTAACACAACGTCAGTTCTTTCCAAGCATCAGCACTGATAGCAAGACTGATGCTAAAGCTGAGTCTACATTGACCCCAGTCAAGTAACCAGAGCCTCATTTTCAGCAGGTAACAGAGGCAGTGATGAGCAGTTGGGCTCGTAACATTGTGGCCTCAACTGTTCCTACAGTGGCAGTCACTGAGAAATCTCTTGGCACTAGTTTTAACTTTATTTAGTGTTGTTGGCTTTGTGTTCTTAAACATTAAGAGAAGACTGTATGTGTGTCTACAGTAGTATGCACCACTTTCTTTGATTAACAACCCCAACACAACCTCTAACACTAAAACTAATAAAAGCTAAAAATCTTTGAAAATAGATTTTATATAACTACATAGATTAATAAATATAAAAAATAATGAAAATAGAAAAATACAATACTGCACACAGTTGGGTTCCTTCCCTGCTGAAGAGGTGACATTCTGGATCCTCAGCAGGAGCACTGCATACGGTGGCTCACACCTTCAAAATGGTGAAAAGGGAAGCAGTTCTTTTTGGCTTTTAAAATGATTGTTTTTGGGCAGACACGCACCCCAATCCGCATGCAAGTACAAAGAAACTAACTTCTGCTACAGGAATAATCCTCACAACATCATGGAGTCCTTCTGTGAGTGTATGAAGAAACAGAAGACAGTAAGATTGTTCAGCTATAGTGAGACAAAGTAGCTGACAGGATCTGGCCTCACATATTTGCAAAGTATGACTAGTAAGGGTATCTTGACTCCAACGTGGATTTACTTGACCTACTTATTTTCTGTTTAATACTTTGTTTCCTGTTTACAACCCAAATGTTTTTTGATAAACTCGGGTACTTGTTCTAACACCACAGTGATGACACCTAGGTTCTTAATAAGCATTTGTACCGGATGCTATCCCTGTTTTTGTCACGATTGCTCCTCACTGTTGCTCACACTTCTTCATACGGTATTTCTATGAATTTGAGCCTTTCTCACCTTTCCCCTGTAGCGAGAAACGCTACAGGAGTGATTTTAGAGTCTGTCGAGCTCAGTGGGGTGCTCGGAGCTGAAAGCCAGGCCTCATTGACAATGAATATCAACTGTAGCTTTTTGAATCTGTATGCATAAATCCACTAAAGCACTGTGACAGGTTGTGCAAGGTTTTTGGAAAAACTTACATGGCAAGTATTTTACCTGGGAGAAGTGGTGCTGGTTTAAAGGTAAAGAGAAATCCTGCTAAATATGATATTTATAATAATTATTTTTTCTGCAGTAACTTGACTGACTTGCCAAATATCAGATTATCACAAAGACGTCTTCCTAGATAAAGGTGGTAAGAAAGCTGGTATAAAAAAATGCATCCTGTCTGAGCTGGATTTTAATCCACGCTGTGGTTAGGCCAGTCTCCTGTGCTACACTGAACTGTACAACAATTACAAGTACATACAGTAAAAGCACAGGAGGGGAATTTAAAGGGGGTGCAAGGGCTGTTTGTGCCACTCAGTCACCCGCTAATGAGTAATCAACTTTCACAGCTTGAGTGTTGGGGTGGTAATTCGGGTTGCACACCATGTTCCCGAACCGTGGAGTAGCGATTCATTATCATGGAGATCTGTATAATCAAACAATTAGTGAATTTCTTCTCATCAACAAGGCCTGCTCCCTGTCTGATGTGCTCATGGTTGACGGGAGGGGGCTCGAGGGTGGAGGGGGGGATGATAGTTGCTGACAACCGGTTGCCTCCGTGACGTTCCCTGGCTGTTTTCCAGTTCGGGGCGTTGCGAGGGTTAAACAGCTCTGATGAGCGCTCACACACTCTACGGATGTGTCAGACTGAGGAGGAAAACCACTGGGATGGTAATTGACAAGACAGTAAAATGTGAGCGCGAGGGAGGGAGGGAGAGAGAGAGAAAGGCTTGTTTATGGGAGATGAAGGCAGAAAGAAAAGAGAGGCATTTAAATGTGTCAGCCCTCATTGCTTGTTTACAGCTTTGCTCCTGGAAACAGATTCATTTAAAGCTTTATGGCGCTGGGAAAAGAAAATAAAGCAACAATCTCACAAGATGCTACATTCTTAATATGCCTTGTTATTTCTCTCGTGGTAGCCTTGACATGAGCTCATTCTTTCAATAAGTTGAAAAGAGCCTATCCGTTTTGATGACAGCCAGTCTCATCTGTGACGCTTTTTGTATTGAAATCTTTTTAACTAATAATGTCTCATTTTCAGGTAAAAAGTGAGATTTATTAATGTCTGAATGTAGCAAGCAAGATGGGATGCCATTTATGTTTAGGGCAGCAGCAACACTAATTTGAAAGGAATAAACAGGAAATTACAGGAATAAGAAAGACGATACAGTAATTCACATAATGAGCTGACTTATTTGATAGATTACAAGAACAAAAACGTGTGACCCTGTTGGTCATAGCAGACAGCAATAAATGAATCAATTTACACAGCATCCAATGAAATGAAATTGCAGTAAAAAAAATCAACATAGTTAAAGAGAAATTGAAATAGAAAAAGCAGGACTCTATAGCAGCGTGTCTCACCTTTGTACTTGAATGCTTAAACATAAATGCATGCAGACACACTGCATGAAAGGAAGCGCTGCAGAGTGTGGCAGCGTGGCTAATCAGATTTCTCCATAGCGTCCAGTGTGTCGGGCACCAGGTTACCATTAGACAAACACACGGCGCCTCTCTGGTGACCGCTTGGCATCACATATGAGACAGATAGGAAGGCACAGTGGAGAGGCAAAGTGAGAGTGTATGTGTGTGTGTTTGAATCACAGTCACTGTTTAGTCTTTAAAAGATGTTTTGTATGTTTTTGGGTGGAAAACATCAGTCTCCTCTAGAAATATCTCTTCCATTCATTATTCCTGAACCTGCCTAAGTAAAAGTAAAGAACTATGCAACCACTTTGCTTATTAGCTAATAGGAAAATGGTAATATTTTGCATTTTTTTTCCTGTAAAAGTACCTCAAATAGAAACAACAAGCAATTCCATGACAGTCGCTGAGCCTGAATAGTGTTGTGCTACTGCTGAAGTGTCGGCCCTGAACTGACTGGATGAGGCTGTCTAAAGGATCACAAACTGTCAAAAACAAACAAACAAAAAAGAAGCATGCCAAGAGTCCAAACCTCCACCACAGCAGCTCACTCTCAGTTTTTAAGGGAATAGTATTGTATTCAATATATATTCAATTTCTTGTCTTTGTTCTTTTTAAACGTACTTTAAGAAGTTTGCACTGCAGTAAAATTCAGATAAGAGTAGTAGTGACAGAGGTTTACTTTGATTACACAAATGATTACCAGGTGCAAATAACTGGACATGAATAACATGAGCTTTCTATATAATATTATACTACAGTATATTTCTGACTAACTAGGCAGCTCATTGTCTTTCTCTTGACAATATCTTCTTCAAAGATAAAACATATTTGGGGGTCAACTTGAAAGAAATGCAGATTCGAAATGTAGACATGAGGTCAGAGGTCAAACATAACATGATATTTTGAATAATTCCCTGTATAACATTATAATCTGATGACCACCTGCCTACTATTGTGATTGTCCTACACTTACAATCATAGTTTCTACTGTATAAGGCTTTTCTTGAGTTTTTGATCAATAAGTCATTACGTTGACCTTAAAGACCTTGGTGGATGTTTGCCAAATTTTGAAGGACTGTTAACATGACCTCACTGTACACCCCTACAATTCTGTCAGAAATTATTCAAAAGTTTTTGAGATTTTGTGTGTTATAGATAGAAAGAGATACACACACATTCTTCCATGCAAATGCTACCAAAAACAAAGTCTCCTCGGCCAGTGTTGGTCAAGTTACTTGAAAATAGCAGTTAGTTAGTAATTAATGATTACTTCTCCAAGAAAGTAATTCTGTTACTTTACTGATTACTTATTTTCAAAAGTAATTTGTTACTTTATTACTTAGTTACTTTTTAAAAACATGATACACAACCTGAATACGTAATAAAGCAATAGACCTTTCAGCTCAATTCTACTTTTTCTGCATAATCCATCATATAAAATTGAATCAATTGAAAAAATCTCTTTTTAAAAATGGTTTTATTAGTTTTAATCTTTTAACTTTATGCACATTGCATCAAGCAAAAATTAAATTAAATGCAACATTCTCTGACTGGAAGTTGTTTAACATTTAAACCTATTTTCTGCATATTCCAGCATATAAAATAAAATAATGTTTTGTGTTTACACTCACTCTTTCAAATAGATGCAAGTAAAACACAGCAAAAAATAAATAAAATCAAAGATTCAGCGGCACTACGTCCTGTCGCTCTTCAATCTATTTTCAGCTGTTTAGCAGGAGTGGGGGCGGGTGGAGGTTTGCCCGGTGCTGCAGCGGTCATGTCAGTGGGGGATCCGGGGGCTTCTCTGGGAATTTCACATTCCCGTGGCAGCATGCTCGGTGCTTGCTCAGATTTGAAGTTTAATTTTTCTTCCCACACAGAGTGCAGTGGACACTAATGTTTTTGTCAGTTTTTATGGAATCAAACTCAAAGTAATGTCAGTACTTTGTTGATCTGCACACGTCTGTTGCTGCCACGGATGTCACACGCTTGTACGTCATGAGGTGCTCTCACAAACAAAATCACAGTTTAGTAACGCAGTAATGCCCCAGGTTTACAGGAAAGTAACAGTAATCCAATGACTTTTTTTGCAATAGGAATCCTTTACTTTACTCATTACTTGAAAAAAGTAATCGGATTACGCGTTACTGCCCATCTCTGTCTTTGGCAGAGGCAACAAATAAATAAAAACACTGGAAAAAAACCATGCCTGTCAGTCAGTTGTTTTCAACAATCAAAATTAATAGATGGAGACGGAGACAAAATCAAAACAAAAGGAGAAATTTCAAAATGGAAAGCTTGTGGCGTCCTCTGCTTCAAACAAAGTATCTTTTGTTACTCTTTTTCTTCTTAAGGCTGTTCAACACCAAAAACTGAAATTCCAAATTTTCTTGATACGAAATTGTAGTATTACATTTCTTTAAGGAGAGATCATTAGAAAGAATGAAGATGATTTATTGATGAACAGAATATAGATAAGTGTTTGGTGGTTAAACTCTGATGGCCCGGCACAGCAGAACGGAACCCCATCTGTGAGAGGGATTAGAGCAGCAGGACATCCTGGAGCCTAGATACTGGAGGTGGAGATGAAGGTGACTTGAATGGAGCTTGAGCGATGAGAGGTGGAGATGGGGAGGAGGTGGGTTGCACAAAGGCACCTGCAAAAGAGAGTGACAGATGCAGAGTGAGATTTAAAGTATGCAGCATGAATGCTGATTGGCCTGGAGAAGGCCGGGAGAGGGTGATTGGACTAGACCAGTGATGACACAAACAGCTTGACAGCGTGGGGAAGTGGGAGTGATAAAGCTTAGATTTAGCACCTGGGAGCAAGATAGAGATGAGATAGATTTTCCTTATCGAACTTACGCATAAGCTTCATATATACACATCGAACGCGTCAAGCTTTTGTGAAAAATTCAACCTCAAAAAATGTGCTGTGAAAATCCTAAAGTCGACATCATGAAATGATGAGTTGGCCCTAAAGTTTCTAAACAAGAAAAGAAAGAAACTGAGACTCTGGGTTCATCCAGTTTTCACGATCTGGCAGCAGCAGGGAGAGTTTCATGGTTTGATCCAGGAGTTGAGGCTGTGTCACGACCGCTTTCATACACATTTCAGCATGTCAACGTGGCAGTTGGAGCTCTTGTTGACAGAGTTGGAACCACACCTGAGGAGGCAGGGAAATAAATTTAGACTAGCGGCGCACAACTTGAGTTACAAATGCATTTGTTGCCTGTCTGATTGGTCAGATCTGCTTATTTGGGTCTGAAAACTCAAGCTTGGTTCCAAAAAATAAATGCTGCAAATTCATCCAGTGAAATTGCATGATTGGTGTGAACAGCTGCATTAAGAACATCATGTGTGTAAAGGCCTTTATAGTATAAATTATGTTTATCTGCTGTTTGTTTTCTCTTAAATGTTTACGTTTCCAAATGTTGGTTTGCTATTTCACTGTTAAACAGAACCCAGCGAGTGGGCAACCCCACTTTGACTGTGATATCTCTGTAACAACAGAGCCAAATGCACAGCAGACTTGTTGCAATAATCCTGGATTTTGTTGTTTTGGTCAGTTCAAACTATCATAAAACTAATATTTGATCGCAATTACAACCTCTAAAGTATTTCAGTAGATAAAGAAAATGACTAGGTTCTTTAAAATGTATGCAGCTTGATGCAGTGGTGTAATTACTGCTGGCTCTCTGTGCAGGTGCTGGGTCATTAGTGGAATTGGAAGCACCTGGGTCTGTTTCCCCAAAGGCACACGTGTGATAGAAGATTCTCTTAACCCTGCTGTGCACCTCACAGTACCACGTGCCACCCTACTGTAGTCTGTGTAATTACAGTTCAATAAAGTTACATTTACACAATAAATAAGCTTTAGTATTTTGCAACATCTGAACCATTTATGATGACTAGACTGTGACACCTGTCCGTTGATGGAGAATTTTTCTCTAAAGAAATGTACATCGCAAACGAGTTTTAGTACTGAAGTCGTATAATGTAAAATTTAAATTTTGAACAGTGTATGGACTCCAAAAGTAAGGAAATTTGTGTTTAATTAATTATTTCTTTGTTGTAACAATGCTTCTCTGTGATCTTGATCCTAATCTTATACTGCTGGAAAAGCTGTTTATTGAAATTGTGTCACATCTGTAAGAAAAATGCATTTGTGGGTTGAGCAGCAGAGTTGAGTACGTGGGTTCTGCCCATGCAAAACTTGCCAAATGTTTGTGTTCTGGAAAAGCAAGTTTCAGCATTATTAGGACTGAGCACTAGTATCATCTTCAGATTGAAGGTCGTTCCAGGTGTCAGGTGTCCTAGTGGAGCATATGAGAGAGTGGGCATCACATGAAGACTCACAAAGAAGACAGACACCTTGTCAGCACTTAGGAACTGCAGGCAGTCTTCTAAAGAAAGATATGGCTTTTGGCTCTCTACCCAGACTATCTAGAACAGACTGCAGACCGCCTATCACCAGTCTCATAGGGCTTATAGGAGGTCTGCCATGCCTTTGTCATGTCATATTGTCATGCTTGTTTTTATTTGGTGTCGGCAGCATGTGCATTGGAACCTGAAGTGGAGGAACCTTGTCTTCAGCGATTAATTCTGCGTATGACAGTTGGATGGTAAGCTTAGAGTGTGGAAAAGATGTGGAGAATGCTTTATGATCACAGCTGCACTGGTTAACACTGACAGTATGATGGTAAGGAGCAGCATCTCCCTCTCTGGAAAGACGAGGCTTGTCATCACCGGAAATAATCTCAGTGCCAACAGATAACCCACATAGCAAAATTGGTATGGCCCACACAATGTGCTTACAGATGGCCCACATACCGCAAAGAATGATGGCCCTTTGGTGGCCCAGACCTGGTTTGCCAGAGGTGGCCCACACATTGGCCATCACAAGGCCAGTTGCATACACACTGGTGGTCCTGTGCTGGCCCATGTGTGGATTACCTCTGGCAAACCTGATCTGGGCCACCAAAGGGCCGTCATTCTTTGCGGTATGTGGGGCATGTGTAAGTGGTGTGCAGCCACGGGCCAGTTGTAGACACACTGCAGGCCCTGTGCTGGCCCAGAACAGTTTCAGCTCTGGCCCCAGATGTCAGCCTAATGTGTACCTTAATGTACCATGTAATAACAACATGTGTAGTGTACACTCACAAACCTGTCAAACCCGCATTTGAAATGTTGGCTACCATAGCAGTATAGTATTGCAACATGGCATTTGGGTCTTCTATCTAAAATAGGAAAACAGGAACATAAATAGTGCCATCATTGCCAGACTTGGCCCACATCTGGTTGACATACGTCTTATCATGCCAGAAGTCAGCCAGCAGTGCCAGCTTCATACCAGATCAGGCCAGACCTGCTTGCTATGTGGGAAGATACTGAAACCATTCTGGAACCAAACTCTATCCTCCAAGATGACAGAAAACTTCTGCATCTTCTGCTAATAATCTCATAAAATTCTTGTTGTGAAATTTTTGAAAATCTGCAGTAAAAACAAACAAATGCAGGTGAACTATCATGACAGATAACAAGGCTGAAATCTTTACAATCAAACTGTACATCTGTCTACTTCAACCACTTTAGATCTCCGAGCACCAAACATCAATGATGTTAACACATAGTGAGGACTCCTCCTTCCAGTGGAGCCCTGTAGTCTGTTAGCATGGAAAAACTTCCTCACTGGTGCGGGATCGAGGTGTTGTGATGGTGATGGCAATTCCCATTAAGTGGGGCAACAGTCTCTGACTTCTTTCACACTCAAAAATCAGTGCAGAGGAACAGCCATACAAAGCTAAGCTTGAATAATTATTCTTTTCCTAAAAATTTCCATACAGACTAAACAATGAGGTCGGAGTTCAGGCTGCTCTAAAAACTCTTGGCTTTTATGACACAAAAAGAGGCGACAGACTTATATAGTCATCTCAGACACACATACTGTTCAAAACTGTTTGCTGATGTAAAATCAGAGGCAATTAGTGTAAAAGGAAGGATGGCTTTAAAGGGAGAATAGGGTTGCTCAGGACAATTAAGTGGTGCATCGAGTATAGTATAACTATTTTAGACTACAACTGTAAACCATGTAAGCCGGCTCAGGCAGAGTGAGCATAATGAACACACAGACAAGCTCTAGCTCTTACCTTAGCTGTCTTCCCTCTCCTTCAAGGTGGATCACACGATTTGTGGCAGGAATGTCCCACTGCACTGGTTGGCTAGTTAGAGAATACCAAGGGCAGAGATGGTCTGAAGTTCTGCCGAGTTCAATCACTTGTAGATGTATTTTTTGTGAACAGCACTTTCATTCATCCACTTATCCAATTCAAGTTGTCACAGGGTGAAAGATGAGGTACACACAGGGCAGTTTGCTAGTGTGTGGCAGGGCGAACACAGAGAGACAGATAGCCACTCACATTCACCTTTGACCAATTTAGAAGCACCAATTAACCTACAGTATTCCCATGCATGGACAATGGGAGAAGTACTCAGAGAGATCCCATGCAGACATGCAAACACCACACAGAAAGACTCCAGCCTCCAGTGGACCTTCCTTGCTGTGAGGCGACAGTGATAACCAGCGCACTGCCTTAATTTAAGCTTAAGAATTTAGTTATTAAAGTGGGCTTCAAACTATCTCAGTATGTTTAGCTTGTATTGGTGCAAGCTAGCATCATAGTCTTGTCATTCTCGTCACAGTTTTCATAGTTTTCACAATTTTTCATAGCTAGTTTCTCAGTTTAGTTATTGTATCTTTTCTGCCCCAGTTTTTATGTTTGTTTTCGTCATCAGCCCTAATAAAGGCTCACTCTTGGTTAAAGTCGTGTTCCGTCTCCTGCAGTGTCTACTCTTGGGTCAGTTTAAAAAAACCACAATGGCTACCCCGCCGTGACAACCTTTGACTTAAACTGAACTTGCATTTCTTCTAGTTTTAACCTTTATTACAATCGTTATTATAAAAGAACCCTATTTAACTAAGGAAAACAATCTACATTAAGCCTCAAAACATATTTAGGACTTGTGAAGAAGATGATACAGCCTGTTAAGGTATAAGTGAGCCTATCAGCATTACCAACAGCGTATAAATAATTAACTTTTAAATGATGTTTCTCTATGTAAAATTACTCTTTTACTACATGTGACTATTCTGCAGTGGAGTTTAAGTTTGCCTTTTAATTAGGATAATGACATGTTTGTTGAAAATTAACTTATTTAGCTAATATTATTAAGGTTTGCTTTCATTGTTCTTTTTGTTCTTGTTACCAGCGAGCATTTTTAAAGTAAAGCTCATATCTACCAACATATTTGGGCCTGCTTTGAAACACAATAGCTATAAAGTTGTGCAGACAACATTGAGCCAGTGGAAATTAATCAAATTAAAATGAGCCTATGTAAAAAACTAATAAAACCCTCTTTCTGTGTGGAGTTTGCATGTTCTCCCCTGTTTGCATGGGTTCTCTCCGGGTACTCCGGCTTCCTCCCACAGTCCAAAGACATGCAGTTAGTGGGGTTAGGTTAATTGGAGACTCTAAATTACCCATATGTGTGAATATGAGTGCAAATGGTTGTCTGTCTGCGACAGACTGGCCACCTGTCCAGGGTGTACCCCACCTCTCACCCTAGGACAGCTGGGATAGGCTCCAGCGCCCCCGCCCCCTCCGCGACCCTGAAAAGGATAAGTGGAAGAGAATGGATGGATGGATGGATGGAATAAAACATATGGGAACCTAATATCTTTAAAAGTGTAAATGCAAAATGAAAAGCAATGGCCAACAGTCAGTTATAGCATAAAAAAAGACAAATTAAAATAACCATTCTTTGTTTCAATATTCATAATCATCTAGTGTTTTGTCAAAGCCACAGGAAGATGGACAAAAGATCCACAGTTTTGCAGCTGTGTGTATGCATTTATTTGCTGCACTTACTGATGTGTTTAGATACACGGCACGAGGTTTATTGTATTGCCCTTCTGCTGTCATTAAAAATGTTTTTTGCTCAAGCCTGTTTTTGTTCATATTTACCACTTTAACAGTAACAGTGCATCAAAATGCAACAAAATACATGCCACAAAACCGACTACCAACAAACTAAAAGGTAAAACTGCAGAACTGCATCGCCCTGCATCATCAGGACGTGGGCTTAGATTATTCAAGTTGCCATCACTTTGTTCTTTTTTGTTGTTCTGCTGCATTAAACCCCAGAGGAATATACCATGCTGTGTGATGATTCAGTCGTGAGGCAGTTGTATGAATTTTATTATTCACTGTATTTGTAGCTCTGATAATGTAATAAAAACATCCACATGATGCCTCTCTATTGGTTTTGCATGAAAACAATATCAATCTCCACCAGTGAATATTCCACAGCTGAAATCAAATTTGTTTGCCTCTGTTGTGATGAATAGCATTTCATAAAGTGAACAAACCTTCCCATTATTCCTACTGCAGAGTGTGTATCAATGGCATTACACTGTATATTACTTATCTGGTGGAAATAAGCTAGCTGGGAGACATTATGCATGTGATAAATAATGTATTCAGTCAGAGGTACCATATTATGGTTAGCCATATGTGGCGCATACTGTATATGTGTTTATTAGAAAGAGAACGAGGGTGACTGAAAATGTATGCGTGTGTGTTTTGATATGGTTTACAAGTCTGATGTGTGTGTTTCAGCAGGTTATTGAAGCAGTGACTGAAATGCTGGGAGGAAAAGGAATAAATGCAATATGTGTAAATAGCTGGAAACAGCTGATCTGCAAGTGGTGTTAGAGGGCTGTGCAATAAGACAATATAAATGGGATTCTCCTCTTGACAATAAAAGCAACCACACAGGTTCCATGGCACAGTCTCTGACCCTTCTTCGACTCATCCTTACAGAAACAATACCGACTGACGAAGTGGTTCGAAGAGATGAAAAAAACTGGAAGAGGTGAAGATCTAAAGGGATCATCCATGCAAACATATTCATCCTTAATGAGAATTTACTCTAGGATCAGATCAAAAAGCTGGAGGGAATTTGGCTTTCTGCCTATGGGAAATACACAGCCAGTAAGTACATGATCCATTGAACCACTTAATTGTTAGGGTCCCACTACTACTTAAGGACAAATGGCATTAATACTTAAGAAAAACCATAAGACTCTAAGAGTTAATAAAGTAATAGTTTAACCTGTGAAGAAATATTTAATTTCTTTACAGCCAAAGTTAGAGAAGACGATCACTAATATACCCCTAGCTGCACAGACATGACAGTGGTACAGTGACACTATTTGTGAGCTGTGTTGATAGATGCTGTTTATTGCCTTTGGGTACAGACTGTTTCCCCATGTTTCAAGCACAAGCTGCTGATTCCAGCTCCACGTGTATTCCACGTATGAGATTGGAATTAATCTCCTCATCTAATGTTTGACAGGAAAGCGAACGCTAATTCATAAAAAGTCTCAATTTAACTTAATTATCGTATTTAAATTTTTTTTCCACATGCAGCTGATTCTATTCAATCAGCTGATTTTTCACCACTTTTCAAATCATTGCAATTAATGAGGTAATGTCTCAAAAATATGTATGTGTTACATGATTATTACTTGGTGTCTTGTATCTGTGAGATACATTATGCAGATAAAATGTAGGTGATTGATTAAGGCTGGCAGAAATTATTATTCCCCATGTACATTACATTTGATTTCCCACGATGGCAGGTAAAGCATAAGTTAGTTAATGTTCAGGTTCATGCCACCTTTTAGTAAAGGATGTCAACCTTTCTGTGTTGGTTTTAGGTTTCAGGACAGTGTGTGGGCTCTTCTGAAAATTCCTATTCCTATTTAAAACCCATCCATCCATCCATCCATTCATTCATTCTCTTTTTCAAAAGAAAACACTGTAGATGCAGCAGTGACCAGTGTTGCTCAAGTTACTTGAAAAAAGTAATCAGTTACTAATTACTGATTACTTCCCCCAAAAAGTAATCCTGTTACTTTACTGATTACTTATTTTCAAAAGTAATTAATTACTTAGTTACTTAGTTACTTTTTAAAAACACAATTTACAACCTGAATAGGTAATAAAGCGATAGATCTTTCAGCCCAATTCTACTTTTTCTGCATAATCCATCATACAAAATGTAATCAAATGGAAACGTCTCTTTTTAAAACTTTAAATCTTTTAACTTTATGCATCAAGCAAAAATTAAATTATATGCAACATTCTCTGACTGGAAGAAATTTGTTTAACATTTAAACCTATTTTCTGCACATTCCAGCACATAAAATAAAATATTTTTTTGTGTTTACACTCACTCTTTCAAATAGATGAAAGTAAAACACAGCAGAAAATAAATAAAATCAAAGACTCAGCGGTCCTGTTGCTCTATTTTCACCTGTAAAGCAGGAGTGGGGTAGGCGGAGGTTTACCCTGGTGCAGGTGTGCCGCAGCGGTCAGTGGAAGAATCCGCGAGTTTCTCTGTGAGTTTCACATTAAGTCGTAGCGCACTCGGTGCTTGCTTAGAAGTTTAGGGGTTTTTTTCCGCTGTAAAAAGAAGTTTTCTTCCCAAGCACAATGGACACTAATGTTTTTGTCACTTTTTATGGAATCAAACTCAAAGTAAGGTCAGTACTTCCACGCTTTTAACGCTGCACGCTCATACTCTCTCCCGCACTCGATATATTATCCATTGTTGATCTGCACACAGCTGTTGTCATGAACATGGCACTGGCTTAAGTCACTGTCATGAGACATTCTCGCAAAAAATCACGGTTTTAGTAACGCAGTAACGCAGGGTTCCTAGGGGAAAGTAACGGTAATCTAACTACCATTTTTGCAATGGTAATCCCTTACATTACTCGTTACTTGAAAAAAGTAATCAGATTACAGTAACGCGTTACTGCCCATCTCTGGCAGTGACAGCTAATTAAATAAATGTGTGTGTTACATGGGAGACCGTGTTGAAATATAAGAGCATAAATGAATCAGTATGACTGAAAAAAGTCAAAAGTGATCTGAAAATATCATTCAAAACTGCACTATAAATACCATGCAATTAAATGATTTAAATATTACAAAGCTTCTAAAATGATTTGGCAATTTAATCAAAACATCAAGCTTACACAATGGATGGATGGATAATAATGATAAATAATTATGTATTTAAATGCCCACCTTGGCCTCTGTACGGAGCATACCTTTGCTGCATCCTCTGCAGCAGACTCAAGGAGATGTCTTCAGTTTACCCGCATGTGTTTGTGTGTGTGTGTCTATGTTTTATCTCTTTTTTTCCCCCTCATCTCAATAAAAGTTTTGGTTGTATCAGCACAAATTAGCATTGATGGTACCTAGCTAATCTCACACAGCTGCAGAATGGAGCATTAGGGAGAGGGTGCAGGGCCCCGGCCCATCTGTGGAGGGACCGACTCACGGTCCCCTGAAAGCAACATCACTTTGGCCTTGTCAGATGGTCCCTCCAGTGTGGCTTTGTCTCTGTGTGTGTGTGTGTGTGTGTGTGTGTGTGAGAGAGAGAGAGAGAGTGAGAGAGAGAGAAGGAGTGTGTCGTTTGTTTGCTTGTGTCGCATTACCTTACAGAAAACCTTGGGTATGAAAATGCTAACTTGAATGCAGCGAGCTGCTGTATTGGTGGAAAACCAATTCTCTGAAGAGGCTTCCCCCTTTAGACCTACACAGCTGTGATCAAGGTGCTTTTAACAGCGATGACTAATTATTTCACTCTACATTTCACATGAATTATAGCTTTTCTGCTCATATGGGCTCTCTAGCATTGTCACCTTCCTCCTTCACCGGTCCCTCTACACTGAATATTGTTCTCCTCAGCACCCTCCCACTCTCATTCATCTGCACTAGCCTGCACACTTTCTTGCCAAGTGGCAGCCTGATGTCTGTGGAACAGTTTGAGGCCTGTCATCCGTCTCATTCTTCGGCGTGCCTGTCTCGGTCTCTTTCAGAGGCCTGTGCCCTGTCATGCTTCACATCAGCAGCTGTTATCGTTTTTTAGACCAGAGCAAAGAGTTAGAAAATGAAGAACGATCTTTCCATCCCAGTTCACATTACCGAATGGTTGTTTTACACGCTACACTTATTTGACACCTCTGATTAATAGTGTCGTAGAAAGTGCAGCGAAAACAGGGGAGGACGCGAAAAAAGCTGACGCGTTGCCATGGTGAGTGCAGCATTTCAGTCAATAACCCCAGTGACTGGCTTTTGGTCTTTGCTAATCTAATTCTTCTCCTTCCTACAACCACAATAATGACATTATGTTACGGCGCAGTAGCACTGTGCCAGGAAGCAGCCTTTCTACCTGTTCTGCTTCTATATTCCCAACAGAGGCCCTCTTAAAGCCGCCTGTCGGAGTGTCTGCCTGTCTGACCTCAGGTCGTGCACAAGCCCCTGTAAGTGTGGCGCCAGCGGCTGGACAGTCCAGACGATACCAGCTGATACCCTGTCAGCAGTGACGGCCGTGTTACTAGCACAAAAGAACTGAGAGTGTTGTGACACTCTGAATCAAGTGAGTGAGCCATCTGTGAAGACAACACAGACATGAAAAACCATCTAATCTTTTATATTTACGTGGTTTTTTTTTCCCTTTGGCTTGTGTCGCTATGAAACCAGGTGGTGCTTGCCTTGTGGTGCTATAGATGTTAAAAGAAATCTACCAGTTAATAACAGTTACATCTAAGAATTATTTCCACATCAGCTAACCAAACATGCATGCATCTAGCTAACAGCTGGGACACCATTAATGTTTACATGCAGTCATGCTGTCCCTAGTGTGGAATATTTGTCTTGATTTTGCAAAATGATGTGTTTAAATCTGTGTTTGTGGGTTTTTGTTTTCTTCAAGTACCCTACGGTGGCCCTGAGAGGCCAAATGGACTACAACTTAAGAAAACACCAGCAATAAGAAAAACGCTGCAAAACACAACGGAAATGAGAAAAAAGAAAACAGAAATAGAAAAAACGAAACGAGAAATAGGAAAAAAGAGATTTCCAAAATCAAGGGAAGTGTTTTTGGGGAGACAATAACACGACGGACCAGTTGCAGGAACCAAAACATGCTAGGTACGTGTGTTTTAATCTCATGATTCATATAATACTGATGACAGATTTTAGGCTAATAGTTAGGCTACAACACTTACTTCTCATCTTTTCTTTCCTCACGAAACCAATAGATCCTCCACTTCTTTTAAGTGTCTCCCAGCGCAATTCTTAGCATATTTTGGTTCCTGCAACTGGTCCGTTGGGTTATCGTCTCCCCAGAAAAACTTCCCTTGTGCTTTTGGAAATCTGTTTTTTCCTATTTCTGTTTTCTTTTTTCTTTTTTCCTATTTCTGTTTTCTTTTCTCCTATTTCCGTTTTTCCTATTTCCGTTGTGTTTTGTGTGCTTTTGCAGGGTTCTTCTTATTGCTGGTGTTTTCTTAAGTTGCAGTCCATTTGGGCTCTCAGGGCCACTGTAAGTACCACAAGGAAAATCTAAATTTTTTGCTGTTTATTATGGTTTAAGTTTACATTTGTATGGCTGATAGCTACAAAAACCTCACACTCACATCCTTCTGCAATTCTGCAAATTTCTCACTGCTCATAAAAATGCAATCTTATTCAGCTTAGCTCTCTGACTCACTTTCATCTGGAGTTTCCAATAAGTTTTGAACTTTTTTTTAATTGTTACTCGATTAAGAAAATTGTGACTTAAAAAAAAGAAGGCACACATTTCAAACAAACAAATCACATGAACAGTAAATGTTGCTGTACTGAGCAGTGTGAAAGGAAGAATGATGATTTCATATGCTACTGGTGTGTGTTCTACTGGGACACATTTACCCAAATATCCTCATGTTCTTGCTTCATTATACCAGATGTGCTGTGCACAATATGTTTTTAATGCAAAGATGCAGTATTTAGCTACCATTCAGCCCATAGTGAAGTGCAAACTTTGAGACGCTGTTTTTCGACCCTCAGTCTCTGTAAAAGTTGATTATCAATGCAACAGAGGAAACTAAAGATTCAAAGAAAAATAAATATCCAAATAGATGAATAACATCACACTGGAGCTAAAAGCATTGTCAGCAGATATGTGCTCAGCATCCATGGTAGTTGGAATCAAACTAACCAGAGACCATCCAGCTATGGGCCTAGACTAAGGTCTTACTAGAGCTTCAAACATGGCACACAGATTGCACATCCTTTCCTCTCCTCCATTCTTTCTCAGCCCTCCTCTGTCCACAGAGACCATTAAGTTAATGAGACCTGGGGTAGGGTTGGATGCAGCAGGATGAACCCCGTTCTCCTCCCCGCTACCATCCCCCCTCTACCTTTCTCTCTTTCTTTCATCATCTGTGTTTCTCTACTCCTGTTCATGCCATCTCTCTTCCTTCCTTATCTTCCTCTCTTCCTGTCTGTAGTTTTATTAGTGGATGCGTGTTGTAGACACCAAACTTGTGCCACAGCAGCTCAGCTCTGCTTCTCGGGCGACTCAGGGGACAGACATTTCATTTCCGCCCTCTTAACGAGCTGGTGGTGAGTGTGTGCTAACGTGTGTGTGTGTCTGCACAGGAGCCATGAGGAGAGCTGGCTGGTGGAGAGACGGGGGGCAGTCTTCATTGCTGTCCTCCTCTTCCTCCTCCTCCACCACACTCTCAGACAGAGATAATGGGGGAGCTGATAGCAGCCTTGGAGACTGCTGTGGCTCCAAGCACAGATATGGACCGATAACGCCTCCACCACCTCGCCTGCTGCTGCCGCTATGTATATGTGTGTGTGTGTGTGTGTGTGTGCATCTAGATGAAAGTGTGTAAAGCTGAATCACATGTGCTAATACAAGTATATTTAAATGTGGGTGTGTCTTTGCATCAGTTTTTCCATCAAACTGCCCGTGTATGTGCATTTGAGGTTGCGTGTGCGACTTTCTGTTCTGTGTGCTTGTGTCTGTGTTTGTGGGAGTTCTTTTTTGTGTGAACATGTGCAAGACTACACTGTGTGCTGCACCGGTTATGTATGTGTACAGTTTGTGTGTGTGCGTCCTACATCTGCTCCTCTAAAGCAAGTGTGTGCGACTCCCCCGATGTCTCTGCAGCCTCCTTCATCCCATCAGACATTCCTGCCTCTATTTTATGGGCACAAGAACAGCTGGCCACCCCAGTAGGGCATTTTCACAATAAGCCAGTTGCAATATATGAGCCTGATGCCACACACTCGCTCACTCAGACACACGTCTATGCAAAGGAAAGCACATACAGTATGCAGAGACACAGACACTCTTCTGGCTACTGTTGATGCAACTCCTGTTGTGCTGTTGTTGTGTTGCAGCACCGTCAGGATCTAATAGCCAGAGTTGGCTACTGTTGCAAATGCGTTTACCATTGCTCTTTTGTCTTTTAGCGCCGCAGATATGAGGCTCTATTACGGCTCTGGCCTAATGCTCGGCAGAAGCTCCGGTGCTGATTTCCGCTCTGACGTTCAAATCATTTTGCCCACACGACTTTGATGAATGGCAAAAGGCGAATCTTTTCGTTGTACTTCACACAGTCTCCGTGTGCGACAATCACATCCTGACAGTTCGAATGAGAAAATGATTAATAAGGCTTATGATTAACATAATGAGTTATTATCCAGGACAGATAGAGAAATTATTTCATCAAGCCAGGCTATATTTATCTGGGTTCACCTATGCACCTGTTCTGCTCATTTCACAGTGTTTTTTTATTGCATCTGAGATTACAGTGTTTTTCCATTTGCAGCCCTGTGCTGATTAGTTTTGAAGAGTGGGTATAATTTGTTTCCTTTTCCACATGAAAATGTATATTTATGAGTGCCCATATTCAGCTGGAAATACATTTCACAGAACAATAATTTGCAACAATAGCTTCAGATAGTCTTTAGAGAGATGCAACTCTGAAACTGATTGCCAAGGCCTGTATTTCCTTTTATTGTCTGGCAGTGTTCAATCACCGCACCTTGCACGACACGGCAGACCACATTTATACAGAAAATATGCACTGCTTTCCAGAGGTTTGCTGCCTCCATGGAATAAAATATTGATTTTATTGAAAAAAAAATGAAGACTAGGAGAAATTGTAGACTTCGCTGACACATCCAAGATAGTGTCGTCTCTCTCGCTTCTTTTTGTTTTTTCTGTATATGTAGGAACAACAACTAGAGCAGCGTTGTTTTTTACTAAGGCAGTAATGCTTATGACAATAAGGAAAGGGATCATCAAGAACTGGAGAGATATGGGTGTTTACCAAGAATATGGAATCTGATGAAATTGTTAGGCACATTTGGGGTAATGCTCAATCCAAAGACCACTTTAGAGGAGATGGCCATGTCACTGCAGTTGCATGAAACAAGACTAGGATAACTTTTTGTTTTGTCTTCTTGTCCTACTGAACAGCTGAACAGGAATTACGCATTACAAAAATGTAATGTGACTTTAATATAATACAGTAAAATGTCATACTATTATACTAAATTTAGTTCTCACGTTACAATTACAGTTATATCATAATTACGTTACAAACGTGCGCCATGGGTGGATAGAGAGTAAAAATGAATCGATATTTCTTTCTGTGCAGCTAATACAATCGGCTGATTTCAGTTCCTGTGCAGGGAGGAGAAAAATGATAAAACTTTTGAGATTTGTACATTAATTTTATTTCTGTTGCATGAAAGGACAAGAACACCACGGAAAAGTGCACACTATAAACTCCGGGGCAGAAACAACTACATTATGCTGCTAACGCAATTTGGCTTTTTGTAAGAACATGCATACTTGGCATGCTAGCACAAAGCTGGTGAAGAACACAGAGAGATGGTAAAGGTACAGTCTTGTTTTTAGGTTATTTCATAGAAAAAAATAATAATATAGTCATAAATATACATTGATTAGTGTGTTTTTACATCCTCCAACAAACTGATGCATTTTCGTAAACTTAGAATGAATCCATTAAAAGTACATAGCAGTGGATGCTGGATTTTGGAAGCCAACATGATGAAAACAGCGGCCGACATCGACATCACCGTTCTGCCTAATCTTGTTTTGTGTATGTGGCTATAAATCGGCAACATTTTGGAGGCAGATTTAAATTTTTGTCTGCACCTTCACACTGGATATGAAGGATCATATCTATGCTTTATCATCTGACAAGGGGTGCCCTTCATCAAAGAAGTGAAAAGGTGAAGGAAAGAGATAGCATGATACATCTGGATAAAATCTCATCCTCATCCTTCCTACACACCTTAAGCCTCAGCTCCTTTCTGAAGTCAGAGCTCAAACACACGGAAACGTGTATAAACATGCTTATTTATTATTTATTGTCACAATTACTTTCTGTCAGCAGATAGGACATGTGATAGACAGTTTACAATGAGCCGGCTAAACAACAGCAAACTAACATTAGCTAGCATAGCTAGAGCATGGCTAGTATTGTAAAAATCACACTTTGCCTCTGATTAACAATTTGATTACATTGTAACATTGTAGGAGAGCCTATTCGCTATGTGTCAACAATGTGTCAAGCAACAATCATAGATCCTCTCCACGAAGAAAGTTTCCCTAATACCAGCTAACACCAGCTAACAGCTAAATAATCGTGATAACTGTAACTTAGTTAGCACCAATTTAGCTAGCTACTGGAGTACATAATATCTATTTGATATTATTACAATGTGATGACATAAGTCTTGCAGTGGAGGCATATATAGATTGAAAAAGTCCACAGTTAAGTCTCTCAGTGTTTACAGGCAGTGTATTTGTTTCTAGTTAAAGATGCTTTGGCATGAAATACAAGAATCTGTCAATAAATTCTGGTAATCATGTAATGTCTGAGCATGACTGCAAAGCTGTATGCAACAACAGTATGTCTTTAGTTTTTCACTTCCACAAAGCATATAAAGAAATGATCCTCCAGAACTATTAGTTTCTGCCATCAGTTCAGCTCCTATAAAAGGTACCTCTGGAAAGGTCTATACAACAGACAAAATGCTGGCATGTACTGTGTGTTAGTCTTTTTTGATTTCAGTTTGACCGCTGTTTTGAAATGGCACACTCTAGTTCGTCAATTGGAAGCTGAACTATGTGGTTGTTAAATAGCAGTTTTCCTGTTTACTTCATTGGTATGTTGTAAGTAAAAAAAATCTATAATCATTATTAGAATTGTAATAATATTCATGTATATTTGTTATAAGGCAGTGCTGTACAAGTGAAAGCTGTAAGTGCAGCAACAACGGTGCATATGGTAGAAAAATATTAACGAGATAAAACAACTGCAATACAAGAATCATGAAAATAAGACACTAACTGCAATGGATGCATAGAAGCTCATCTAATAGAAACCATTTTCAGCATAATGAATTTTACAGACATAGTTACAGAATAGCCTGTGATTTAAAGTATGACATAAAAAATAATAAAATGAAACTTTAATTATTTTTGTAATTAATCAGTATATAATATAGAAGAGGGAAAAAGGCATAACACAGAATGTAGACTGGTGGTAAAAGGAGGACATGCTCTATGTGACCTCTTGTAATTATTGTATAGACCTTTATTATTACAAATGGTGTCAACTTTGTGGTTGTAAAAGTTACTTGCTGGCACACCTTCGGTAGGCGAACTGCACGAACATATCAGGTAATTGTCTTCTTGAAATGCACCGCTATGGCAGGCTTTTATTAATATCTGAGCACAAATATACTACATGAAAAAACACTAAACATAATGCCGTAAGCTAATACAAACAAATCTATATGAAAATGGTGGTTCTGGGGTGTTACTTTTGTGGTTACACAAGATGAATAATTATGATTATAATCATGATTATAAAAATCATGACTGCTCTCCCTTTGGTAGCTGTTAATTACAAACTAAGGTGTTAGGAATGCAGGCTGGATTATCAAATAGAGTTAGTGCAAAGTTTTTGAATTTCATTACTTCTATTGCTTCTACTAAGTACCTCACATATATTGGCTGTCTTTCTTCTAAATAACAAGAATCCTGCACTATTCCCTTTATGCTACATTAATAAATTGGTCTTTATGTTAAATGCTTGTTAACTTATTTTGTTGTTGTCATGTGTTAAAAACACTGGAAATATGTTGAAAAGACTTTTAAAGTACAGAGACGTAGGCATTGCCAGATTTCAAAGCAACCTTGACTGGGTTAAAAAGTAAAAAGTGAGAAGTTGTTTTCAAATTTTATTGAAAGGATCTCTAGAAGAAAGCATCCTTTCATGTCTGACTGGTTGAAAAGTAGAAATACATCTCTTTAACACCTCTACAAATTTGTCAGGTGACTGGATAAAGTCAATCCGATGTCCTTCTAATAACCTTTTACCTTGAAACCAAACTGAATTTGTTCCAGTGTCCTGAAAAGTCAACTCACATTTCAGTTTTCAACCAAATTAAAAAACATAAATGTCATCCTATCCCAGCTTCCATGGATTGGTGGGAAGCTTCTTGGGTATAAATTTCTGTTTGTGAGTTTGCATGGTCTCTTTGTGGCTGTGTGGATTACCTCTGGGTTATATGGTTAAATAATGCTTCTTAATTCGCCCAGTGCCAGTAAATGGATGGATGAATGGCTGGTTGACTGGATGTGTAATACCACAATGCTGTAAAAACACCCTATGACAGCCAGAGAACAGCTTATAGGCTGAATAATAAATGGAACTGAAGCAAAAACAATTTTGTGAGCTACAAATGTTGTGTTGCATTAAAAATCTGGCTGCCACTTTTTATACTATGAACAAACTACTTCTACTTTTGATTGAAAGTCATACTGAGTCAAATTGTGAGAAAAAATACTCACAAAAAATGCAAGCAGAAGTTGTCTCTAGCCTGCCAGAAGACCCCTCTGCCTGTTTAATATTGAATACTGAATTAATGCACAAGGTAAAAGTCTAGCTGCAGCGCTAACGCCATCTGATTTTATGCAGTTTTTTTAGCACATCACAAAGCTTCATTTCATCCACACAGAAAACAGAATATTAAGTTTGCAGAGACTTTTAGAAAAACTCGTTGTTTTTCTTAAAGTCTTGTGTCTATGAAAGGTCATTCAAAGTCTTTACTTTCTTCTCTTTGTGTGTCTGTGTGTGTTTGTGTGTGGGTAAGTCTAGCTTTGTGAGGACTGGTTTCTTAAACCTTGGAACATTTGGGTTTTTCCTTTTTTTCGAAAGTGTGTACATCATAGTCTTCACTATCTGACATGTCTTCAAAGGGTTGTTTGAGAGTTCAGATTAGATTCAGCTTTGGGCGTTTATGGTGATGGTTCTAGTTTGGGTAAGAGGCTATATTGCAGAATGCCCTCCATAAGTGTCCTCACAAAGATACAGATGTGCCTGTGCTGCCCTGTGCTCATGCCTGAATCTGTTCATTAGTTGCTTATGAACTCACAGAGCTGAGACAGACAGTGGCAGTACCCACAATGCCTTGTTCTGGGGAGCCATACGCACTGGTGTTTTGCTAATGAGCACATCCAGGGGACATTTCTCGTAGAGGCAGACACACAAACATACACAGACACAAAGATCTAAGCACGCACACACACACACACACTCCCTAACTACACAAGACTGACATTCTCCTCACACAACTGCAGAGAAAGTCTCCTGAGAAAGACTGCTGCCAGGCACGAAAATGGAGAGCGAGAGCGCAGAGAGAAAGAGCAGAGCAAGAGGTGAGGGAGAGAAATGTGTGTGGGGGAGGAGGAGGAGGAAGGCTAGGAGAAATGAAAATGCTCTATTTTTTTATCTTTATTTTTTTAACATCACCCCACTTTTCTTTTCCTCTCCGCGAACTGCAGAGGTTTTGTCCTGGGTGCTCATGCCTTCACTCCTCGCTCCGCTTTGATAGGTTTCAGCGCACTCGACTGTAGAGACTGCGGTCTTGGCAAGCTTGAGGACAAATCAATTAAGAGCGTCGACTGATACAGTGTCTGTGAACACCCCCCCACCCCATTCTCAATAGTGAATAGGAGCAATTAAAAGCCGACTGTAGCACACGATATGACAGTAATGGCCATAATGGATCGTCGTCAAGGTTCAGATGCCAGATAATGTTGTTGTTTATCTTGATGATTGTTGTTGTTTATTCATAAGCTTGGGAAACATCTCCCCCACCCCCCGCCCCCTTCTTGACAACCCCTCGCCACCCGTACCCCGAGCCTAAACACAAACAGACGTCTGTGATATTGAAAGGTGGCCATCTGTCCAATCAGGGAATCAAGTCAATAAGGAGAACCAGTTTGGGGGCGAGACCTGATCTGGAAGACATTAGCATGTGAATTAGTTGTTGACTGGGTGCCAAAGCCAGCAGCCTAATCGCTGCCAACTAGATGACAGTATTCCCCTAATCGATGGCTTGATATCTATATGGAAACATATGGAGGGATCAGGAGCACGGGCTGTGCTGTTTTATTTCAATCCAGTTTCGTGAGTAATTTCTCAGCATGTGAGAGGGGTTTTTTTTCGAGCACCAAAAACACCACAAAACACGGCATGCACTTTCAGAAATCTGAGGATTTTATAAGAGATCAACTGAGGCCTGTTGTAGCTGAACTGAACTAGCATATACACCTGATTTGATGCCAGTTTAAAGGACCGAATGTGTAAACATTGTGACATGCAATGCGGAAGTAGTGAATTCACAGTCCGCTGGCAGTCTGTGCATGGCCAGAAGTAGCTCAGGAGTTAGAGCAGGTCACCTGCTAATTCAAGGTTCTTTCCCTGGCTGCTCTAGTCTGCATGCCAAATATCTTTGGGCAAGATTCTAACCTCAAGTTGCTCTCCGATGCAGTCATTAGAGTGTGAACGTTAGATGGAAAGCACTTAAACATAGAAAAAAGAGCTTGTATGAATGGGTGTGAATGGGTGATTGAGGCATGGTGTATGAAGTGCTCAGGTAAATTAGAAAAACAAAATATAAGAATCAGTGTAGCTCTGCTGTCACATGGAGGAAGTGTACAAAGTATGTGCTACGACCGGTCTGTGAGCCACTCTTGCTTGTGCTGTTGTGGGTGAGCCAGTCTGTGAAGGAGAGCAAAGTTATAACATACCAAGAGCTGTGAAGTGACAAGCTAGTGTTAAAAAGAGTGAAAAGTGCCCACTGCAGCCACGGTCTGTTCTTTCCCTGCTGCACTTTTTATCTTTGAAGTGTTTTTGTGTTCTCCTGTTCCTGGTGAACTCTGCCGTTGCTTCCTTCTCTATTTTGGCTCACTTATCAACCGAACAAGACCTTTATGTCATCAATATGCTGTAAGAATCTTAGAGGACTACATGGGAGCGTGTCTAAGTAGGGTGAAAACCCCTGTCCCCCCTGTCCAATAGCAAATGTTTATGCAGAGATACACAAATTATGCCTAATGCTTATTTAGCATCCTGTAGGAGTAGAGTGAAAATACTGTTAAAAGTTTCCACAGGGCAAGGTTTTCTGATGGTCAAGAAAGAGCTTATTTCAAGTATTTGATAGTATATTATTTTGTATGTGACGATTAGCAACTGCTAAAATGTGAGTGATGTAAGCTATAGAGCGATGTGCAACAAGTGATCACTTGCTATGTGGACTGGAAGGCTTTATAGTGGGTTCAGGCCATTTTGAAATGAACAGGTGTTGACATTTGTAGCGTAAGGGAATGTTTTGCAAAGGTTGTTCATTTGCCTTTCCTGACCAAAACTTCTATTAATTTGTGTCTTCAGTTTAACTCTACAGGTTATTTTTCCTTCCCACTTTGATCAAGTGCTTGCTCATAGGGCATCATCTGATTTGGGGGCTTTTCCACTGTGTTATTTTAGGGTCTTCCCCTGACCTTACTTTCTTGATGATGCGATCAGCTGTTACAGCAGCAGCTTGGGTCCATGCGATCTCCATACATCATCACTTAAGTGAATTGTTTCAGTCACAGACTAGGGTGAAGATTTCTGCTGCTCACCTGATTTTGTGACAACAACATTAGTTTGGAAGTCAGTCATGTCATTCAAAAACTAAACCAATGCTTCTTTCACATTTAAAAAAAACTGTAAGAATTTTTATTGAATAAATTACATTTGTGGAAAAAAATATTTCAGACAAACATTATTTGATCCTTGTAACAATCTTTGGAGGGGATTTTCTCTGTACCAGATCTCCCCTCAGCATCTCTGCTCTCACTGCCTCTGCACCGGTTGATAACGCAGACAAATATAGAACGCTGCGAACGTGAACAAATGTTGTCCTAATGAAATTGTAAATGATCTATATCAAAACCCATATCTACAGCTGGATATGCAATCTGTAAGAAACTGAAACGTAGCATTGCGGTGAAATTAATTTCCCCCATTTCCAAATATAATAGCGGTAATGCAGTTATTCAAGGTCTCCATTTGTCATCTCAGACTCCAATGAGATTTCTGTTTGGTTTGATGTAGTTTCCCCTCAGGCAGTCGCTGAAATAAAATCCCCAATCTGACTTGGTATTCCCACTTCGAGACAATTTTGTCTGAGGGAATCTGATCGCTCATATCGAGTCCCAGAAAGAATTTCAAATAGCTGAATAATGTAGCCCACAGAATCCTGTCACTCTGAGCCCTCATCTATCTATATATCTATCTGGACCTATTAGAAGTATTGTCATTGGTTGAAACTAAGCACAAAGAAGAGAAAAAAACAAAACTGAAATACAGAATAAGTGAAATATGTCCCCATGGGATAGGAATCCAGGTCTCCTAATCTAAAGCACACCCATACTCTCCACCTCTGAACTGGGATTTTGTTGGTCAATGTCAAAACACTCATCTATATTCTCTCTGCAAACAATTACATCATTTTTTTGTAACTCACTGGCAAATGATCAAATTCCTTTGTTAAGATGTGAGGGCGTGTCTAAGATGATAGGCATGAAGTGAAACCACAGCAATGCAACATAAGCCTGAAGACTGAACGTGTAATCTTTCCAGTGCACCTAGGAAGAAATTTGATTACATTATCTGTTCCTGGAGATTGTAGGACACATCCAGCCATCGCTGTAACGAGGAGAGACACCTTGGGTAAAAAGAAAAAAGAGTAAGGTGGAAGAGAAAGTGACACCCACCTATAAATGGAGGTACACTGCTCTGTGACGGAGGAAGAATGGTGAGATGCCAGTATTTCTGAGAGAGGAGGAAATAAAAATGTGGTCTCTGTTATTCTTTTCATTTCAGCTATTTATCAATATAAAGGTAACTTCCTTCTACATAATTTTTGAAGATGACATTGTAAATAACTTTATTTAAAATTTAGTTTTTTGTCATTGCTTTGAAGCGACAAAAAATCGAATGAATTTTCAAAACGGTCACACGTAAACAGAAGTGCTTCAGGATGTGAAAACTTTAACAATAACGTGAACACTGGTGTGTAAGTGGACTGGCTGGAGGTGTAGGTGAATGTGTGATTGTTTTGGGGTTTAGCCTTAGATAAAGCAGGATAACGTTTTCTTTCTTTACTCTTTTCCCTTTTACTATCTTGATGCTGGAGTGCTGAGCAGTTTTACCTGTACTGGACAGGAAACACTGCTGCCTACAAATGTGAGCTCTCTGTTGGTCACTCATAATTGCATCTGCATTGCTTTTAAATTATCTGATGTTCTTGCTTCTTTGTGGTGTTTGAATTTTTAGTCTTCTTTCAGTTCATGTGTGGGTCGTGTCCCAGGCCTCTTTCCAAGCTGATTAATGTAGTTTTGACAAAATATCACAAAAATGCATCAATTTATTGTTTCTCTTGTGAGAAACCGATCATCCTCTTTTCCAAAGTAATAGCAATCTACTGATAATCTACTTATAACACCTTTTAATAATATTTCACTTTTGTAAATAGTTATTTTAGTCATGGTCATTAATATTTACCAATCATTATTAACGTTACAATTTACCACATTTCTGTCAGTACTTTGTAATAAAGTAATTGTAGTAAAACATAATATTTTATTAGTTATTTATGATGTATTCCACAGCTGATGAGGAAAAATAACAATTTTTATACTATTTGATGACATTAATACACATAACATTTTATATAATTACTTAACCACTATGTTATCGTTATGACCGTTGTTTTTGCTAATTATTCCAAATTGTTATTGTCATTTTGTAAATAAAGTTTCATTGATCCTGACACTGGTATCACAGATAGACACGTAAGGTGTGACGCAGATACACATGTGGACCAGCCATAATGAGACCAGTGTCATATTTTAGCTGAAACTACAATTTTTTTCTACAGCTAACCTATTTATTTATTTATGACCAAACCAGCTAGACTGAGCCGTGGTCTCCAATGTTAACTACCTGCTTACCTTTATTTACTACAGAAATTACATTCAACTTTTTAATACCGTCCACAAAAATATTACTAATTCAAATAAATAATCTGCAAGAGAGATGCATCACACTGTATCCACCAGCCATTTAAAAAGCCTTATAAACACCAGCTGTAGCTTTATAATAACTAGATAATGTTTATAGATGGCTATTAACTATTAACAAAGTAGACAATTTGTAAACATTATTATCTTCTTATTGTTTGTTAACAATAATTAAAAAAAAAAATTTTTCACAGTGAGTTTATAATTTATTAACGCTAATTATTAGAAATGTTTTTAATCTAAAAAGAATGCTTTAATTTACACTATCTACCAATAATCCAGACAAAACAAAAAAACAAGTGTGAAAACATATTTAAAAAAATGATGAATATCATCTTCTTTTACGTGTTTAAACAGATGAGGACCTCGTGTCATGCCTGACTTGGAAAGATACTGTTTCATTTGGTAAATTTAACATGTTGTTCCCTCTTTTGAATCAAACAAGTGTAAACCAAGCTTCGTTAATTAAGCTGATTAGGTGAACAGAAACCTGTTTGATTGGAGGCAGTTGGAGGCCTTCCGCTCTGATGCAGCAGCGGTATTTAACTCGCCATATTGGCTGTCTGATGGCTGCACCTCAGGGTCGTGTTCTGTGACATGGCTGTTGTCCCGGTGCCACCCTTGCACTCACTCACACACACACACAAACACACACACACACACATGCAAAGATCCTTTAAGGGGCTTGGCAAACCCCCGGTTCCCCCTTCTCTCTAATCACTGTGTTCTCCAGGGGGGGTGCAGCCATTCTCATTGCTCTTTGCAAAAGCTTGGCATTTGTCTGAGATCTCATTTCTGTAATTCATCGCTTGTCTCCCGGGAGCCGCGGTTGGCACCGGTGATGCCAAGTCCTCCCTCCTCCTCCTCCCATCCCTCTCACACACTCTCTAACCCTATTCCCACTCTTTGCCGCACCTCTCCCTCTGCTTCTTCCTCTCTTTCACCCCTGTCGTTGTTTGTTGTTGCCCTGAAAGAGGCTCTGACTGAAGCTTAAACTGGTGGGTGTACACACATTAACTCTCCTGTGATTGTGTTTGATGACCGCTCCAGGCTCAGATCACATAAACATGTTGAGTGTGTGTGTGTCTGTTGTTTTTTTTTCTTTGAGTGTATAGAGTTGACAGAGGCTGCCAAATTAAAATGAATGACCCGTCCAGGAGTTATTGTTATTTCATATTTTCATATACATATGTATATGTATATATGTATATATATATATATATATATATACGTGTGTGTGTGTGTGTGTATAAACATTAAGTGTCACATCATTAACACATATAAATACACATAGCTTAAATGAAGAAATAATTACACATCAATTATCACAGGTAATATGAACATGGAAAATGTAACTGTGATTAATTAGTTATATGTAAAAATGTACATCTGTTGCGTATTTGGAAGCAAAGAAGGTGGGGGGGCAAAAAAGATTGATAGCTAGTATATTGTAAATGTATCAATAAAGCAAAGTGGGTTTTGCATTTGCACTCACTTCCTGTGTTAGGAGTAAGAGCTGAAATACAAAGTCTCCCAGCAGCACAAATCCTCCCGCGACTCTCCAAGTCTTACAGGTGAATTGCTGCATCTCACATTTTGTTTATGAGTAAACGGCTGTTGGTGGCAGGCATTTTAAGCTAATAGCTGCTTTAAATAGCTGCAATTACTGAGAAGCATGAGATATTTAATCACTCCAGACCAATTAGTCTGTAATCAAGTAGTGTCCAAGTGCGAGCACGTTTTTGTCCTCCACTGTTCCTCTGCAAGCACCCGCCATATATTTCTCAGTGTGCCGGGAAGAGCAGTGATTAACACGCAGGGATATAGGCCCCCGTGGAATGCCGTAATGTGGAGTTAAATCAGGGAGAGAGGGAGGCGAGACACCACGACTAAACCTGTTATTGCAGTTTAACATATGCAGAAGGTTAATTCAAAGCAGGGGCGATGATGAGCGTTTCACAGAGCCTTGCACAAATTTGTGGAATTAGAAGCTTGCAGTTTCTTTCTTTCTTTCTTTCTTTTCAAGGAAAAGGAAGTAGTTTGTTTTTCTTTTTAATCATTAGTTCCAAGGAGTTGTAGTAAAATTCCCCTGGAAAAGGAGAATAAAACAACAGCGGAAATTGTTTAGAATAGCTGTCGTCTTTTGTGAGAAAGTCAAAAAAGGGGAGGGCACACTGATGCATGAAAAAGGAAACGCACACGCTTACACCTGTGCAAACAATTTCAGCCTGGGCCAGTTCCTTGTTTTGATAATCATGATACTGTGTTAATAATGACATTTCCGAGTGACTGCTCACAGGGCTGGTGTGTCCACTCCCTTGGCATCGGCTTGACGGTGGAAAACAGCCTCGCCAATATGTACCTCCTTATCAAACAGGAAGTGATGCTTTCCCACGATCTGGACCATTGAATGCACACAAACAGGCCGCAGGTACAGGAACCATTCGCCCACTCTGTTAGAAAATGACACAAAGATATAGGAGCTGTCCTGCTGCTGCACTGTTGTCTCACTCCAAACAGGGATTGTTTGGAAAATCCTGCTGTGCTAATGCCAGAGCAGTGCAGAATGTGCTAGCTAACAGCGAGACAGTGGGAACTGTGAGTCAACATATGGCTGCAGCAAAGTATAATAAGAGCGCGGATGAATAATGTATCTGGGGACGGCAGCAGTCTGGGGCTGCTGACTAACACAGAGTCAGACGTAGAGATCATGTAGCTGTAACAGAAATCTCCTGTCCTATGTCCCCGCTGCATTACTGTAGCACTGCACCTGTGATGGTCTGGACCGTCGTTTAATAAGGCTTACAGTAAATGCGAAGCATGTTCTGTTTGTGTAAAGAAGCATCAGTGTATGACTGACTGGCTGCTGATTTAATGCCATATGTCACTGCCAGGATATAGTGCAGTTACATTTTACAAATGCAATTTCCCTGTAAATGTTAAACCTCTGCTTTCTGTAAATATAAAAAGCTCGACACGAGATTTGAATGAAGCAGTCGAGCCAGTGTCAGCACGAGAATCGCCGGGTGGACTGCTGTGAAAATAAAGCACGGTCAGCTGGTGAGTGTGTCAAGGTGTCGGCTGGGTTTTTTTTTTGCCACACAATCCTTAAATTCAGTAGCATGTCCTGCAAAAAAAATAAATAAAAAAATGACAGCCAAAGCTTTTTGTTTGAGCTCTCAGGCCTCTTCCATGAGAACCAGAGAATAATCTTTAATCATATCAGGAAGGTCTAACTGTCAAGCTGGCCACCTGTGCTTTAACACATTTTTTCATTTTCTTTCCTTTTTTTCTCTCAGCCCTCCTTTTATCACTCATACACAGACAGGCACACAGTCGCTCACATTTCACATCACAAGGACAGGACCCGTCAAGGGCAGTGATGCCAGGTTCCCTTGGTGTGGACTATAAACACACACAGGTGGCCTGTGTGGCCATGCTGGAGTAGGATGTCTGCAAGGTGTGCTGCAGGGCCCTTAGGGCCACCTCTGTCGCTGGGGTTGTTGGTGTCAAACGGCTGCTTTAACCTGCGTTTGGCAGGTTAACGTGGGGACAACCAAACAAGGGCCCGTGTGTCTGCAAGAAAAAGCTAAGGCTCCGCACAAAAGAAGGCGGAAAGGAAAGATACTCCAGTGGAGCCAAAAGCTGTGAGTGAAATACGTGTGGAAAAAGATACCCAGCGAATCGAAATAAGAGCTCTTTTTTTGAGCAGGCTCATAAATCACCAGTTACAGCATGTGATTTTACTAATTTTAGAAAAATTGTAACTGTTCAAATATGGAGATGTATCTGGTAAATGCTCCCGTAAACCCAATGAGGCCTTGAGTTTCTTTCAGCCAAGAGTGTGAATATAATTTTCATCTACACTGAATCCCATAATAATCAGCATCTCACCAGGCATTTCTTTTCTTCATTTGTTTCTCATTAAAGCAATAACACCATTTTTCTTTACTGACTTTCTTTCCAGTAACTTTACGCTCTCTTTCTGATTTTGTTTTAAATCCATCTACACTGTAAGGGAAGATGAGAAATATTATTCGCTGAACATTGTTGGCATTGTGTGTGGAAGTCTGAGCTGTAGATGTTGTAAATTACTGGCCTTCATTCTTCATTCACCTTCTGTTGCACCATGCTTTCTGCTGAAGTTCACGTGGTGAATAAAGCGATCGTACTTCCTGCTCTGCAACATTTCTTCTCCGTTTTTCTTTTACTGAGCCTCTTTAACAGGAACATGTTACATCATGAATTGCCAACTGCAATAATGTGTTTTGATATCTCACTAAAGAGATAGTATTATTTCTGCATGAAGGAATGACATATATGCGAGTTCTCGGCTGTCACTTGTGTTTGAGCGATCCTGCTGTTGTTGCAGCCGTGTGTGTGCGGCTGAATTAATAAAGGCTCAGAAAACAAAAGGCTTAAATCCTAAATCCTGTAAAGCAGGTTTGAGGACTAACAGTATAAGAAGTCTGCAACATATTAATAACTTTACCCTCCCTTTATTTTCCAGGGCTAAATGAATAAATTACACTGCACCTCTCTCCTTCTCAGCACTTCAGGTGCCAGTGAAATAAACCGCAATGCGCCCCCTGAGACAACACTCGAGACGACACAATTCTTCCTGGAAACTTTTAATTGTTTTGACAACTCCTCATAAGCCAGTGAAGGTCAAGTCCAACAGTGCAGCTGACAGTAATGTACAAGTGCCCTCTCACACTGGCAGGAGGGTGGTGAGGTAAATTCGGTGTTCAATGTCATGAAAAATAAAGATTCTTTTTTTCTTCTCTTCATTTTTATATTAATAATGACTGGACGACTCTCCAGACTTTTCACATCCGCGTACAGACGTCTCTGTTCCAAAGAACAACAGCAACAAAAAAAAAAGAGAGTCTGTTAATGTTCACATTTGGAACCAATTTATAACCAAAGTTTAATGATTTCTTGGCGTCAATCATTAACTTCTCAAGGAGAAGCTCTGATTGCACAAATCTGAGAGACATTGTGTTGCAGTGATTTTTTTTTTACATCGTAAACACTGTAAGAAGTGCTGTAGCTATTATGATCACTTTTTAAACAAGAGTGCAATGTAACAGAATCAAATTAAGCTCCCCTGTCTTTTTCTTTTTTTTTCTTTCTTTCATTTTTTAAAGATCAAACAGCAGGCCCACCCATCTCTCTGAGTGGGTCAAAGCTGTCAAAGTAAATGAGTACAAAAAAAAAAAAACGATTCAAGAGAAAGCTGAGCAGGTCAAATAATCAAAGAACTTGTGTTTGAACTCCACCACATATCTACACAGGCAGGGCTGCTTCAGTGCACATTCAATATCTCTGCAATGAGCCTGACATGCTACATATTAAACTAGTCCAAAGAACACTGCAAAGAGTTAACTGATATCATCATGTGAGGACATTATTGGCAGAGCATAACCACGTTCATTCACTAAAGTGGAAACACAATATTTACATAATGACAGGAAAAAAAAGGTTTTAATAAAAATATCTTATAATTACAATAGTCTATTTTAAGCATATAAGTCTTCCTTTCACATACTTTTATAGAACATTTGCGTCTCTATATTTACAATCGTATTTGTCTCGAATCAGAATTGTTCTTCTTTACAATATCAAACATTTTAAGAAACCAGGGATGACAATCCCTGTTCAACACAAATCATCTATTTTAAACAATAGATGTCCCAAAAAAAAACATGTACAAGGATTTTTCGCAGTTTAGTAAAGCTTTAAACTGGAGTCATTTTTAGTTACTCTTTAAGCACAATTCACAAACAGTTTTCATAGCTGTTGATAGATGGGTTTCCAACGACAACAACAACAACAACAAAAAAAACTTGTCAGCATGAGGATCTCATATTTTCACTCTTTTTGGGGAAAAAAAGTGACAAGAAGTGAGAGCAACTTAAGCAGGAAGAAGGACGGGGAGATGTCTACACACTGAGTCCTTGTTCGATGGAATAAAAAAAAAAAAACCTGATATGAATAGTGATTTTATTTGGGTTTAATTCCTCCCAGCGGTTTTGAAATCCCCTTGTGATTGTGCCTCCAGTTGGGTGTGAGTCCCTGGCGAAGCTTTGCTGGCTTTGGAGCGGCTCTGTGCAGCCTGCACACCTGTGGAGGGGATGAATAGAGGCGAGGGGGGGTGAGCTGCAAAGCTCCAGACTGACTGGCGCCACCGACAAAACAGAGGCCATGCTTGATCAACAACCCAAAACAAACCAGGTCAAACAACAACCACACAGCACCTTGGGCTGTTCGGCAAGGCTGGCGAGGACCAGCCGGGACTCTCTAGAAGGCTGTGGAGTGTCTCGCTGTAACACACACCACCTACATTCTCTTAGTCCTGTCCAGGTGTGTTTGAATTCAGTGCTGTAAATCTGGTTTAAAAGCCAGGAACTGAGCAGAGTGTATATGACACTGAGCCAGAGAGAGGGGGGAGGAAAGAAAGTGTGTTTGTGCGTGTGTGTAAGAATGAAAGAGAGGGCAAGCTGAGGTTTTAACCCTCTCTTCTTCTGAGATTGCTACACCGGTGACAGTTATTGCGCAAAGCACAGCTGCATCTGAGGCTGGTGCCAATTTCATGTTCCTCAATTATTATTTTCCCTGACATCTACTGGCCTCCCCAGAGCACTCTAGAGATTGTCAATCTACACCACATATAGGCTACAGTATTCAAATTACTAAGGATGTCGCACTAACCACCAAATACGGTTGCATTTTTTATGTTTATAAAAAATAAATGCATAAAAAATTAATAATGTTCACAAATATTTAAAATAATATAGCAATAATATTTTACACCCACTTACCAATGCAGTGCTCAAGTCTCAGCGACATAAAATCGAGTCCTCCGGCTTTTTGACTATAGACGTCCTCTACAGAAAGATAAAGAAGAAAAACAACACGTGAAACGATGTCGCTCTTGTGGATGACAAAACTAAATAAAGGCAAGGCCCTAAGCCCTGAAAATAATAATAATAATAAATGGCATACAGCAGAGCGGCAGAAAATTAGCCGGCTATATCTCCCATAATAAATTCTCTTATAGCCTATTGAATAACAAATTGCCCTTATTGTGCGCAGTGGAGTGGGCTGCGGGCTGAGGTACTTCACCAATCCTGGGATAAGGTGGGCCTCTGACACACACTGCCATTATCATGCAAATCATACAGCCCGCAATCAAGTGCGCAATCTAACCCACGTCAAATGCGATTTTTACGCATGATTTTTCAAGCCTCTGATAAGTGCTGTATGACATTCTGATTTTTTTCTGTCCTTTTTCACTAACACTGGAAGGACAATGACACATAACGAGTATGACGTGCTTTGTCTGAGTCTGAGTGGCGAACGGCAGTCTGGCACCGGGAGGTAAACTGGGGTCCCCCCCCACCACCTCCTCCTCCTCCTCCCCGGTCAGTCCCGGTGAAAACGGGGCGAACCGAGAGCCTCCTCCTGACTCCAGCTTACCTGGTGCTGATCAATGTTGAGCACCGTCAGCGGTGTCCTGCTGGGGTTCGAGGCTCGAGGAGGGCAGGTCCCGGTCAACTGAGGCTGTTGTTTATGGAGAGAAGGGTGCGTCTCCAGGGCCAGCTGCAGGTCCAGAATGTAGTCTATGACATGCTGGAGGATCTCCACTTTGCTGACTTTCTTATCCTGCGGAATGGTGGGCACCAGGCGCTTCAGCCGGCTGTAGCAGTCGTTCATGTCGTACTGCAGGCAGAACAGGTCCTCTTCTTCCATCCTGCACCGGGCGATGTTGAAGCTCTGCTTCGACAGATAGTGCAGGGAGAGCTGGCTGCCGCTGGAGGAGGAGTCCTGGGGGCGGACTGGAGTAACAGCCTTCATCTTAGATAACCAACGGCTCAGAGAGAAGCAACGACAAATCGAACAATTACACTACTGGTGGCGGGAGGTATTTTAAGATTATAGCACGTCGCTGTTAACACAGAAAAAAAACTAATACGGCCGCAAATTAGCTAGAGAATAAGATAACGAAAAGGCGGAATTGTAGCCTGTCAACACATCCCGTTGAGCTTCGCAGTTCCTCCTACTTCAGCAGGCTCGATGTGAAAGGAATGAATAGATTTCCTACATTTATAGAGGAGAGGGGAGGCGCCAATCCAGCCGGCTGACAGATCAGGGAGAGAAGCTGGTCAATCACCAGCAGCCCGCTGCCCACCGACCCGACAACGGAGCCGAGAAAAAGGCGTGTCTCATTCTCTGTGCGCTGCGGTGGGCTGCCTATCGGTAGGAGGAGTGTGTGTGTGTGTGTGTGTGTGTGTGCCTGACTGAGAGAGAGAAAGAGAGTGGCGATCGAAAGCAATGAATTACAACAACGGTATACTGCCGCCGTCCAAAGGCAAAAGTCTCAATTTGTCTTTTCGACCAGCGGTACAAGGGGTCTGTCTTAAAGGAGCAAATATGGGATCGATCCTGATAGAGGTGATGGTATATATGCACAATTCACCAGGCTGATTAGCGCTGGATTGCATTTTTAGTGTCGTAGTCATTGATGCGTAATTACGCACAGCCTCGCTGGTATTGATCTCTCCGGTGACGGATGATCACGAGCCAAACCACCTGCACATAAAAACAAAAACAAATAAACGAACAAAAAAACCCCCAAAACAAAACCCCAATAACCTTTTTGGAAAAATATAATTCGAAACAAAAGCTGAGTGCATCCAGAACAAGAATCAAACTAAACATACCTTCATAGCGTCTGTTACAATCAGCACTAAGGTTTTTGGTCCTAGTGAAATCTTTTATCAAATGAGGTGCTGTTAATACAACATTCTATCCGAATTTTGTTACACGTATGTTTTTAATCAGATTTATTTTGGGAAAGAAAGAAAGAAAGAAAGAGAAAGAAATCATTCTAGTTCATCATAATTGTCGACTGAATGAATTGTTATGACTTCATAAAACAAACAAAAAGACTTTTATCTCAGCCTTTCCTGCAGGGTTGCAGCTCTAGGGGAGGCTGGACAGGCCAATTTGGCGGCGCCTCCTTGCCATTCCCTGCCCCAGCTGTGCGTTATTGTGCCTCCAACATTCCTCCGCTCTCCGGGCCGCGTCGCCGCTCCGCTCCCTCCTTTACAGCCGCCTATTGAGTCGCCCCGCCAGGCAGACAGCCTGGCGCCACGCATCGGGACCTCATCCATTCACACCCAACTCTTCTTTCTTTCTTTCTTTCTTTCTTTCTTTCTTTCTTTCTTTAACGCTACCTTCCAGCTCCTGGGGTCCTGAGGTCTGAGTGTAGCAGGGATGACACCCACCTTCTTTTTAAGGTTTAATGTCCCAGACTTTATGGGAACCTCTACATTCTCCCCAGTCATGAATATTGAAAAGCTTAAATGGCTTTAAATGGGCATTTTCCTCTTGTCTCCCACCCTCTGTCTCTCTGTTTTTTTGTTGCCATGGGAAGTGACTATTCTGCTCAGTAATGTTTGCAACCATGTTTGGCTCACGGGCTACCATCAAAGGGATCAGTGGTCTGCAGCTTTGATGGTAGTCCTTCCACAAGCAAGATGGTGCATGAAGTCTCCATACATGACAGGCAGGTGATGGATGAGGTCTATCAGCAAAACACTGTCCCATTTGGCCTCAGCAGTGATTCACTGATCCTGCTATTTTGACCATTTATGTCCATAATGAAATAAAAAGTTGGAGATTTTGCTCAGTTTAGATTCCAGGGTTCTGGCATCCTTACTTAAGGCTAATGGGATGCAAAATGTTGCCGCCAAGAAAACTAGCGCCCCCCTGCCCGCAAAATAATTCATCTTAAATTTTCATGAAATTGTAAATGGGCTAAAAACAGAAGACTTTATGGGACTGATGTGAGGTATTCAAATGCATTTTTCTCGGGAAATCCTTAGTTGGTTACTATTTAAGGACTTAGCAACCAAACTGCAACATTTTGTTGTTTTGTTGGGACCTTTTCTACTTTCATTGTCCTACTTGTGTTAATGCAAAAGCAGCTTCAACAACTGCAAATGAACCACACTTTGATTATACTCGTGCATTCGTGACTGACACTACCTTTGAAGGTGAGACAATATTGTGGCAAATGAGAATCAGAGAAACTTTATTAATCCCAGAGGGAAACTGAGTTGCCATAGCAGCATACATACAACAGACAACAAAGCAATCGTATAAAATCAAGTGTAGAAATAGGGCTAAAAATACAGGGTGGTGGGCCATTTATATGGATACACCGTAATAAAATGGGAATGGTTGGTGATATTAAAGTCCTGTTTGTGGCACATTAGTATACGTGAGGGGGCAAACTCCTCAAGATGGGTGGTGACCATGGTGGCCATTTAGAAGTCGGCCATCTTGGATACAACTTTTGTTTTTTCAATAGAAAGAGGGCCATGTGACACATCAAACTTATTGGTAATGTCACAAGAAAAACAATGGTGTGCTTGATTTCAATGTAACTTTATTCTTTCATGAGTTATTTACAAGTTTCTCTTTGTTCACAGCCATTGACATGTCGAAGAGGTTAACACGTGCAGAGCAGATCAAAATTGTGTTGATATCTGGTGAACGCAGTAACCGGGTCATTTGCAGCAGATTTCAATGCAAGACACCCTACGAGATCACCCATCTCCCATGCTACAGTTAGCAAACTGCTTGCTAAGTTTTGTGAAACAGGTTCAGTGTTGGATTTGCCAAAATGTGTACGCAAGAAAACTGTCACTAATGAAGAAACATCAGTGGCTGTCCTAGCTTCATTCAGCAAGAGTCCACAGCGTAGCACTCGCCGCATGTCACTGGAGAGTGGCATTAGTCGAACATCCCTTCGGCGGATATTAGCTACTCACAAATGGCACCCTTACAAACTCCAGCTACTGCAGCATCTCAACGAGGATGACCCAGATCGGCGCACAGAATTTGCAGAATGGGCAAAACAAAAATTGGAACAGGACCCTCAGTTCACGCAGAAGATTTTGTTCAGTGATGAGGCAAACTTTTATGTGAATGGTGAAGTTAACAAACAAAACCACCGCTATTGGTCTGACACTAACCCACATTGGATGGATCCCTCCAAGACTGTTGGAACAACAAAAGTGATGGTTTGGTGTGGTATATGGGGTACAACGATAGTGGGTCCATTCTTCATCAATGGAAACCTCAAGGCCACTGGATATTTGAAATTGCTACATGATGATGTGTTTCCCTCTTTATGCACTGAAGCTGGCACATTCCCTGAGTTTTTCCAGCAAGATGGTGCACCACCACATTATGGGTGCCAGGTCCGAGCATTCCTAGATGAACAGTTTCTTGGAAAGTGGATTGGTCGTCATGGGCCAGTTGAATGGCCCCCAAGGTCTCCCGATCTGACCCCCTTAGACTTTTATCTTTGGGGTCATCTGAAGGCAATTGTCTATGGTGTGAAGATACAAGATGTGCAGCATCTGAAACTACGGATACTGGATGCCTGTGCTGGCATTTCTCCTGCGGTGTTGCTATCAGTGTGTGAAGAGTGGGAGAAGAGGGTTGCATTGACAATCCAACACAATGGGCAGCACATTGAACACATTTTATAAGTGGTCAGAAACTTGTAAATAACTCATGAAAGATTAAAGTTACGTTGAAACCAAGCACACCATTGTTTTTCTTGTGACATTACCAATAAGTTTGATGTGTCACATGGCCCTCTTCCTATTGAAAAAACAAAAGTTGTATCCAAGATGGCCGACTTCTAAATGGCCACCATGGTCACCACCCATCTTGAGGAGTTTGCCCCCTCACATATACTAATGTGCCACAAACAGGACTTTAATATCACCAACCATTCCCATGTTATTACGGTGTATCCATATAAATGGCCCACCCTGTAGATTACTATAGAGATATAAATATAAAGTTACATTACAGGTGTAATGGGTGCACAGGTGGGCAAATTTACCTTTTGGTGTACAAAAAGTGACAGAGTGCAGTGAGGTGTGTTCAGTCCAGTTCAATATGTTAAGGTCTGAGGTAGACGACTTGAACAGTCTGATAACAGCTTGAAGAAACAACGTCCTGTGTTGTTCCTTTAGACAGTGAGGTGGAAGGACTCTGTTGCTGAAACTGCACTTTACATTGTCCAATGTGTTGTGGACTCTTAGGTGGTCTTGGAGTGGGTTTGCAGACAATTATGAAACAAGTATGAGAGGAGAAGATGGTACAGATGCACCTTTTTTACAGTGGCAGGGCATAAAATAGCTCAATAACCCTGCTAGCATGTTGCTAGCTATTTGAATGAATTGAGATACAGCTCTGATCAGAGGACTTTAAGATGCTATTAACAATATCCTGTAAAGAAATAATACATATCATGATGAAGATGGCCTCTTCCAGGATGACAGTGTCTGCCTCTGTCAGACTGGCAAAGGAGTCATTTAGGGATTTGATGATAATGAAAGTTGTTGTGGACTTCACAGTCACCAGGTGTCCACCCACTGGAGCAACTACCGGAGATTTTGGTGTGATATGTAAGTTGGGTTTTGTTGTTGTTGTTGTTGTTGTTGTTGTTGTTGTTGTATTTTTGGATAAATAGTTTTTTCTATCCCTCCAGCAGAGCAGCAGAAACTTTAAGAGTCAAGGTCCAAATATGTCATTATGTTGTTTTTCTTGTGATGTGTCACCCATCTGTGCGTTACAAGGACATCCTGGCATATTCTGTTGTGCCACCTGGATGACCGCACCTTGACACAGACTCTTTCCCTTCTTTTGTTCAAGTATTTGAGGTTGATTAAGGTTCAAGGAACAACCTTGTTATGGGCTTTAGAGTTTGCTGTGTCCTCTGCGTGTGGCTAATGTATGCATTCAGGAATGTAAACAAGGTGCACTCTGACTCTTTGTGCTCAGTAACCTTGTTATATTCTATTCTTGCCCGTCTTTAGCCCTGTACCCAGTTAACGGTGCATGCATCGACCTCAAATTTAACACATGCAATCATTCACAGTTGCTCCGAACAAAGGCGGAAACAGGGCTTTGTCTTTGTGTTTGCTTTGGGTGCTTCTGTTGCATGCACTTCTCTAATTGTTGCCCTTCTGGCTCTGCTTCCCCAAAGGTTCATCGCACTGTTGACTAGGGACTGGAGCTTGGTAACTAGAGACTCATTAGACCATACCAGATAAGCATCTTAGGTGAACCTCTCTCTGTTGTGGCTACACAGTGTGGAAACACAGATCAGACTACTAACTTTGCCAGTCTATTCTTCGTAATAAACTGCTTGTGTGCAAAGTTAGGAGTGGAGCTAGTAGATTAAGTCTTGCACTAACAGCCTTTCGGCTAAATCCTCTTGTGGCGGGTCACAAGTGCAGCAACCATGTACAAAGTGGAAATTGCACGATGGCCACATCTGTGCAAGAGGTGGGATGTGGTTAAAGTTGCAGTGGGTGGTGACACACTCACTCACACACACACACATACACACACACACATACACACATACACATGAGAAAGATGTGACTCAACACCTCCTATTGCACGTCTGTATTGAAACCATAAGATAATATCTTGAGGCGTCAACACCTTACACCACATTTGCTTTTATGAATGTTTGTCTTTTCTTTAGGTTATTTTCAGAATAAAAGTTCTGAGCATTAGAATTAATGAAGAGTTCAAATGTAAAAAGGAAAAAGAAATTATAATAGCTTTACCCTAATGGTTAGGTATAAAACTGGCATTTCATTCCACTGGTTAAAAGGTAAATCAGAACCTTGATGTATTAGCCAATCAGCAGGTACACACACACACACACACACACACACACACACACACACACACACACACACACACACACACACACACACACATACTTGGACTACTACTAGAAGAACAAAGAAAAAAAGAAAAGAAAAGAAAAGCAGCCATATATTTTTTTTTCACCTTGACCTTTGTGCATTATTTTGATTACCCAGTGAGGCGTGACAAGAGATATCGTGAACATGAGGGAAAAAAATTCTTAAATGTCATTTTACTTTGAAAGTTCAGTTCTGTCCAATAAGAGTTTCTCACAGCAGATATTTTGGCGTGTAATAGGAGAAGGAGTCACGACTTTGACGATAGCTCTGTTTTATTTGGAGTCAAAGTGAGCCGTTATCATGGCCCTGAAAGTGAAGCAACTAAATTTGGATCCAAACACTATTACGTGCTGTTATTTATACGGTGCCGTGCTTCGAGGTCATGATCAAGAGAGGACAAAAACACCAAATAAATGCGTATTTATATTACTGTTTATACAGAGATCTATATATTATATATACTGTAAGTAACATATATTCTGTTTCTGTGCTCCCTTTCTTTTACACTATGACACCAAGGGAAATTCCTCATTTGTGAACAAACTTCTATTTCTGATGAACAAAGGTCCATAGTGCAGGAAGAATGGATAGAAATTAAACTCCAGGGAAAAGCTGAGAGCATATGGGAGCCATAAGGCGCCGGAGGGAGACACACTAAATTCACACCACATAGAGAAGGGTAAGAAGGCAAGGGTGAACTCAATCAGGCACTATGGAGGGCAGGAATAAAACAAAGAAATGGAAGTAAAAATATGGGAAGCTATGCAGAGAACTACCTTTCAAATTAAAACAGGAAGTATAAGAAGAAGAAAAAGAGCAGAAAGATCAAATCAGAAAAAAAACCTGTCAAGAGAGAAGACAGAGACCAGAAGACCTGTTACCTGTTCTCGAATCAGAGATCGAGCTGCCGTACAGTGCTTTGGATTAGATCGGTGTTTTCATTACTGTGGCTAAATGTCTAGACTAAAAATGCACCACAAAAAGTATTTATATCCCAGTATCACTGCATCAGTCTGACCTGGCTTTCTGGTTGTAGTTGACACACCCTTTCCGCCTCTTTCCATGTACATCATTAGAGGCTGTCCTTCAAAACTTGTCTTTAGGCCTCATCAGATCTACAAGTGAAAGTATCAACATGACACGTCATCTTTTTTAGAATGTTTTGCGCATCTTGCGGCTTCTGAACTGAGCCCCAGCTGCGCTTGCTGGTTATCTGGTTTTGGTTTTGGTGGGTGAAAGTGCGGCCTCTCCATCCTCCTTCAGCAACCAACACAGCTGCTGTGCCAGTAGAACAGACTAAAGCTTGAAAATAACACCAAGCAGGCAGGTGGGTGAGTTTTCTGTTATTCCCTTTTGTCTGGTTTGTTGTGGGTGGTGACACACAGTTTCTTTGTATCACGTCCACTATCTCTCAGGTGCTGGAGGGCTGCGGGTATCTCCCGAACCCAGATCTATCCGTGCTGGTTGGTTGTGATGGGTGGTGTCGTATTTTTTATTTTTTTGCTCTCTCCAGGTGACACAGTTTGCACAACATGCCTTATTCCCTGATGGCCTCCCAGCTAAACACCCTGTGTCATTTACACAGGTGCATTCATTGTTTACACTACGCAACCCAAGTAACCATCCACGCATGCAGACTAACACTCACACCTTTCTCACACACGACACAGAAATACATCACAAGGGCTGCTGGGAGAGATATAAGTCACATTAAATTTAAAAAACAAAACAAAAACAACTTCAGATCTACTGATTTGAACTTTTTCACTGTAAAAAAAAAGGTGGAAAATCTGCCTCAGAGTAAAAACAGAGTTAAAAACAGGAACTCCACTCAGATCATTCTCTCTGCAGACATCAGGGACCATGTGCCGGTCCACCTGTGGGGTTTGTGTTTAGTGGCCATGATCTATTCTCATATTAACTGTGCTAAAAGCGGGAGCTATGATCTGGGCCACACTCATTTAGGTCAGCAGCAGTTCAGTCAAGTCTAAAAGCATTATTCACTGCTTTCTTGTCGTGGCCACTGGGAGTTTTTCATACCTCACACAGCTGCTGTTTTCACTTCCCCGTTTCCCACCGTGGTCACATCAAACACTCCTGACCTAGCGTTTTGGATGCTTGCTTGCTTTTTGCTCTGTCCTGTTTGTACTCCAAACTGTGGAGAGACCCAGCAACATGTAGGTGCAGACACCAATTTGTGTTAAGAGCGTGTTTTTGGTGCTCTCTTTGTGTTTGTGCTGGTTTATATATGTGTGAGTGTGTGTGTGAGTGACAACAGGTGCACCTTTGTTGCATCCTGTTGCACAGCTGCTGCCCTGCTTGTTGTCTCTTCAATGAGTGTCAGAATATACAGCAAGCCATCGGTTCTTTCAGGTTAGGGTTTGTTATAACATGTTTATAGCTTATGCATAAAACATGTGGGCTCATATTTTGGGTAGGGTGCCAGTTTTAGGACAGAGAACGATCAGTGTCTTGCCCACAGCCAGTGAATATTCACAGCTGTTCAGATCATGGTTTGCAAACTTTTGTATACTATAGATGCACTAATAACGAAGCTCTGTAATCACTCATCTGTCTGCAACCCTGCTAGTCTAATGCTTCCCTCACTTTGGCCCAATCGTGTTCTTGCCTGACTTCTCCGACCCAATCGGCCTCTAATCCACGTGTTTTAAATCTCAGTGCTCTCCTGTCATTCTGCCTTCCAGACTTTCATTCACGTGACCCACCACCTCCCCATCTTCATCTCTTCCTGACTCGTTAAGATCCTCATTCAGGCCTCGACCTGCTTTATCTTATCTCATCTAGACTCCGACAGGCCAAATAATACTTCTCTGTTATGTAGCTTCATGAGTCTAACTGCCAAATAGTTTATCCCTCAAACTCAGTATTTCCCTTATGTATGGCACACGTCAAACATAAACATACCAATAAAACATGATACAATAAAAGTATTAAACAGGATTATTCTTAATAGGAAATCAAAGTTCTTTATTTTTTATCTAGGTAGATGTTGCTATGTAAATTTGTAGATAAATTATGGAACTGGAAACAAATCATGGCAACTGGCAAAAGTTTTTTTTTATTATATAAATATCAAGGGTAATTATATAATAATATTTTACGTTTAAAACAAGTAAAAGGGAACACGTGGTGGCACATTGGTTAGCACTGCTGCGTCAAAGCAATTAGGTCCTGGGTTCGTTCTGTGTGCATGTTCTCCTCGTGTATGTGCGGGTTCTCCCCGAGTACTCTGGCTTCCTCTCACAGTCCAAAGACATGCAGTTACTGGGCCTAGGTGAACTGGTGATTTGAAATTGCCCCTAGACAGTGACAGACTGGCAACCTGTCCAGTGTGTACCCCGCCTCTCTCACCTTATGGCAGCTGGGATAGGCTCCAGACCCCCTCGCGACCCTGAATTGGATAAGTGGAAGAAAATGGATGGATGCATAAAATAAAATAAAATTAAAAAAAACAAAAGCAGAAAGAATAAAAGCCAATAAATACAAATAAACATCTAGATATATGCATGGAAATCACATTTTCCATGCAAGTTGCCTGGAACTGATTAGATTTTGAAGTTTTCCTCAGTATTACATGCAGTGCTGTGGTTCCGGGGTGTTTGTGCATTTGTGAATATATCTGAGTTTGTGTTCCTTTTGGTGTTTCATTCTCTGGTTTAATATTTTTAGATTCCAGTTTTGATTTCTTTATTATTCTAGTAGTTAGATCTGTTTAACAGTGATATTCTTGAGTTTTTGATTTCTGTTTTTACTCTGTGGATTTCCTAGTTGGTGTTTTGTGATGTTGTGTTTTCCATTATTATTCTGGTTTATCTCTTTAGCTCTGACATATCTTATATTGTGTCTCTTTTGTATTTGACTTTAGTTTGTAGTGGTAAATTTAGTTTTGTGATGTATTTCATTTTGATTTACAGCTTGTCTGTTATTTCTTGTAGCAGTAATTCAAGCAGTTTCTTTCCCTTTCTTTCTGTCCATCCCTCCCTCTGTCTCGTTTCTGTGTTTCAGCTTTGGTCCTTTTCTGTTTTCTTGTCTCACACAGTGTTAGTATTTATGCCTGTATGAATATTAACAGTTTGGTTATTTCCTCTTTTATTTTGATGGATAGTTTTCTTTTTTTCTAGTTACTTACTTCCTGGATTTTGCCCTTCTTTGTGATTGTCTGCTCCCCTTTGAGTTTCACCTGCTGTTAGCTGTTTCCTCAGGTGTCATGTTCCCTTCATAAGGGCTCTGTGTATATACTTTATGGTCCTGTGTTTCCGTCCTCTTTGTAGCGTTTCTACTGTGCTACTCCACAGGTGATCCTGTGGTTCACCTGTTTATTGAGTCAGGACTTTGGATTATTTTGTTTTCTGTGGAATTTTGCCAACAGACTAATAAACGCTTGCTTTTAGCTAATTTGTCTGGCATCTGTCCTGCATTTGGATTCTCTCTTCATCGCTATCCTTGGCATCCACTCACAGTTATCTTTATAGTCATAGCTCCTTACAATAATAAGAACTGCTTATAGCTGGTACAGCATGCTTTTAGAGGTATCACTTTGAGAAAATGTAAGCAACTATAGAGAGAACGGGACAACAGCATTAACTCTTTATTGTCGACAAAGTAAGAGTCACTTAAAGAGCTTCTAGGATGTGGGCCTCCTGATACTTTTCCATCATCCTTTTTTTTTTTGTTTTGAGGCTTTTTTGTGATACTAACACTGTAACCTTTGGCACTGCACTATACACATTAATATTGACAATTTCTACACGTGATTGAATTACATGATTTTTTCACCCTGTAGAAGAGGTGTTTTAGTGAAAGCTTTCCTTCTTCATAAAAGTCTCTAAGCGAATGGTGGTGTGGTGGTTTCACATTCACCTAACAGTAAGAAGGTCCCGGGTTTGAATCCAGGCCTTTTTCTGTTTGCATGTTCTGTCTGGGTCCTCCTGCTTCCTCCCAAAGACATACATGGTTAGGTTAGCTGGTGAGTCTAACTGTGAGTCTTACTGTGAGTGTAAATGGTCTGTCTCTGTAACTGACTGGGGAGCTGTCCAGGGTGGCCCTCACTCTGTGGCAGCTGGGATGGGCCCAAGCCCACCTGTGGTCCTGAATTGGATAAGCAGAAGAAAATTGATTCATGGAACTGTTTTTTTTGACCATCCCAGTTTAAGTCTCAGACCATTTTGAGCTAAGACTATCACCATTTCTTGCAACCATGACCTCCTGGTCACCAGTCGTGATGTTGATTTTGAATATGTACAATACAACTGTGTGTAAAAATCTAAATTGTAGTTGTCTCTTTGTCTTTCGAGAGCGGACATGAATTAAGAAATGGGACAACACCTCTGTTAGAGTTTCTACTGAGAGAGAAGAAACAGTTGAGCCTCCCAAAAAAGCCAAGAATGTGTCATCAGCTGCAGTGCTACTGTAAAATAACACTTAAGCATATGTTATGTTAAGTGATAGTGGGGGCCTAGCATTATCTCAGCAGTGAAAAATGAGCTCTAAATGAGCTCCACTTAGCTATTAGGGTAATTGTAAATGATGAGCTGAGTCTTTTGGTGTGTGGTGAAATCTGGTAAAGAACAGAACAGCATACAACAATCACAAAGCTTCAAATTCTCAGATTAGGGTGAGGTTGGGTTATTGTTCATGTACTACATTAATTTTTAACAAACATTTGTTATTATCTGGAAGGAATTTAAGTATCAGAAGAGAAGACAAGCCATTTAAAAACAATGTGAAATATAGTACAATCTTTATTTTATTGGTGCTTGAATTGATAGATTTGTCAAATTTATTTTCTCACTGAGCTTTCAATTCAAATGGTGCACACAGAAATAAACCACCAAATGGGAATCTTGCACCAAAATGTCGATGCTGCTGCCTAGAAGTTGTAGAAGTCATGTAGCATCTCTGCTAACAGCTTTGTGAGTCATCAATAACTGATCACGACCCACGTCGACTCGATAGAACCCATATTTCCATATCCATATTCATACTGTCATTATATTAATGCTGCTATCCTGTATATATATCGTACTTACTATTGTTTGAGTACTTACAATTGTTTTATTGTACCTTTTATATTTTACATTTATATTTATTATTGTATTTTGCACCAAGGGAGTGGCACTCCAATTTTGTTGTACCCTGTACAATGACAATAAAGGCTATTCTATTCTATTCTATTTAACCAATAAGCTGCCTTTGTTTACATTCTGTCTGAACACACAGCTCTGTGGATCTTACTTTTTGTCTCAGTCATCTTAATCTTTAACTCTTATCATATAAAAGTTGTGCCACAGTAATAAGAAACAGTGTATTTTCTTATACCAAATCAATGTAACGGTTTGAGTTTACCAAATTAACCTTGTACCTTGCTGCATGCTCCTCTGGCCTCATTTTATTAAAGGCAAATGTATCAAAAAGAGAGAGCTGAACAGTGTTTAATTCACAAAAAAGGAATGAAAGGAATGAAAAATAAGAGAAAAGAGAAAGTGTCCAGAGAAAGGACAGATGAGGACATCGGTGTCAGAGTTAATGAGGGGCTTGACCTTTGAACTACAGGGTCATTAGGAGCTCTGTGATGCAGTGTGGTGACAGATTACAGCCCTTATGTTACTGCTCGGCTACTTAGCACAACAGACTGCTGGACCTGAAAAGGCAGCAGATTGACGGACAGATTGATTGACGTGTAGATTGATCGCTTTGGATTGATGTCGATAGATGACTTTGGACGGCTAATAAGTTGTTGTAGTTGGATTCTTATTATTTCAATTTTTGTTTTGCTGATTTTGCATTCCCAATTCACAGAAAACAAATCTGATCCTGGACATTTGATGACACTGAAATTGTCCATAAACTTGGACATAAAAGCATGCTTTTCCTGTTTATTTTTGGCTCTGGAATGTGGAAATTCCAATGTAGACCCTCAGCCCCTTTTCAATTAGAAAAGTTCCCATAGCCAGCCTCATACTCTCCACAAGCCTTTCTTGCCGGAATGAAAACCCTCCCTTTCACTCTGTTCTTCCTGGAACCTCCCATTGCACCCCCCACAACACCCCACCCCCCTCTACACTAAACTTTTCTTTTTTTTTTCTTGGAGGGACTTTAAAGAGGAATGCCATTCAACACATTCAACCACGCGCCCCCAAATCTCTGCTGCAAACATGTTCCCACTGATTCTCTCAAAGAATTAATTGCTCCAAATAATCTCACCATCTGGTTGTGGAGGTTCATACTTACGGGGCTGCTTGCATAGCAGTGGCTGGGGCCTATTCAGATGCTCGCAACGCTGCTGTGGTGCAGAGAACGAGAGATGGACAGAGAAAGGTGGCGAGGCTTGCCAGGAGGCTGAAAAGAGGAGAGAATGACAAAGACCACCATCTGCTCCTTGTCTTTTTTGTCGGCGACCCCAGACGCCAGCAGAGACCCAGCATCACTATGATCCAACTACAGACCACTGACTGGAATGTTGTTGAGAGAAAAGATGTGGAGAAGGAGCAACGCCGTAAGAAAGAAATGAAGAAAAGAGTCTTGAGAACACGAGGATTCCACATCTCTCATCGTCACTTCAGGAGTTTCTTTTCACTTCAGGCAGGTCTTTGCTACACTTGTGCATGCCTTTAAAACGTCATCCAAATGTTACGCAAATCGGGTGAAAATTCTCCAAGGCTAAAGGTTACATTTTTGTGTCACCCCCTCCAAAAAAGCACATAAAACCCCCCACAGATTTACAAGCATCATGAGAAGCTGTTGAGGCGTAGATCCACTCACGAAGATGACTACAGAGTCCAACAAAACTTTGGTTTATTTACTGAAGTTAAAATCCACTTTTGCTACTTACATTGACGATTATTTGGAAATGTGAACAGTTGAAAATGTAGACGAAATTAAACATTCTCCGTTTGTCTGCAGGATGCCTGTAAAATAACGTCTTCATCTAGTCCAGTGAGCAACGCACATGATGATCATTTGATGATTTCAAAAGCCACACAGGGGGTCACACAAATAGAAACTAATTTGTTAGTTCCAACTGTGATCTGAACTCTCTGCTACATTAGCACAAAAACTGCCAATTTGGTGGAATCAGACATGGTGGAAAGTTGCTAAATCTTGCCACAACGATGATGCCAGCAATGCCATCCTCATTAGCTGTAGCTTTTAATAAAGAAACAAGAGTCTGAATCTCAGAATTGATATTTGATTCCCCACCTATAATATATCTGAATATTTATAATCTGCAGATATTTTTCACAGTGCATCTTCTGTCCTGTCTTTGCCCCCTCACCCCAACAGGTCAGGGCAGATGTCTGCTCCTACCTGAGCCTGGTTCTTCCAGAGGTTTCTTCCTGTTAAAAGGGAGTTTTTCCTTCCCACTGTCACCTAGTGCTTGCTTATAGGTTATATGATTGTTGGAGCCTTCTCTTTATTATTTTAGAGTCTTTGTCTTACAATATAAAGTACCTAGAGGCAGCTGTTGTTGTGATTTAACAGTTTATAATTAAAATCGAATTTGCTAATTGTTCAAATATAACAAACACGTTTGTAGATGGAAAAGTACCACCTGTTTTTTCCCCCCACACTTTTCCAGATAAAGTTGAATAAAATAAACAGTGTTGAAATTTTCGTTGTTATATAGAAAAAGGTCACACCAGAAGTGCTGTGTTTAAATGATATATATATATATCATTGTTTTTAGGCTATAAGAAAATCATTGTATGCTCCAATCATTCTAACAACGGAGAAGTTGTGCAATTTGCTATTTCCAGTTTAGCATTTATGTGCAAAACAGCTTTACTCTGTAGATATCTCAAAAATAATATTAGATGAATATAATTGGAATTCAACAGTCAATTCTTTAATTTGAATAACAAACAACTGTAAGGAAACATTAAAGGTTTATGGTGGTAACAATTATCTTCAGAAAGCCTTGCTGTGCTGAGTTTTTGGAGACCAAATGTGCTTCTGTTGTTTAAATGTTCTATAGGTTATAAATAAAATAGACCTGACTGTCAACATAAAAAGGTTCAGATATTTTTCATGGTGCATTTTTGAGGCAAAAAACTAAAGAATTTAACACAGTTGATTGTAAATAAAAATGGTAAATGGCCTGTATTTATATAGCGCTTTACTAGTCCCTAAGGACCCCAAAGCGCTTTACACATCCAGTCATCCACCCATTCACACACACATTCACACACTGGTGATGCCAAGCTACATTGATTGGGCTACATACTGAAGTTAGGGGACAGAAAAAAAGTATTGTTCCCATTGCACTAATATCAGTCTCATACCAGTGTTGGTATTGATACATTTCTCCAAAAGTTGAATCTGTTCATCTGGACGTAGCATTTCGTGGGAGAAACGTTTCGTCACTCATCCAAGTGACTTCTTCAGTCTCAGCTGACTGCAGGTTTCCCCAAACCTTATAAACAGTACATTTGCATAATGACTGAAACCAGCCCACTGAAGGAACAATGGGCTGTGAGGTCAGTTCCTTAATCATAATTATGCAAATTCCCATGACCATTGATCAACAATCACTGACCAAAACCCACTGATCAAAGAACACTGATCAATGGCCATGAGTACCATTCACAGAGAGTTGGGGAATGGCTGCAATCACAGCATTGTAAGATGGCGAAAGATGTACCCTTAGGCCCCCTCCTCGATTCAGAGATGGTCTTTCCCTTTTCACGTAAATGGCCTCCTTGACTCCGCGCTCAAACCAGCGTTCTTCCCTGTCCAGGATGTGTACATCCTCATCATTGAAAGAGTGTCCACTGGCCTGTAGGTGTAAATAAACTGCAGAGTCCTGGCCTGACGAGGTAGCTCTTCTGTGTTGTGCCATCCGCTTCGCTAGAGGTTGTTTGGTTTCCCCGATGTATAAATCCTGGCAATCCTCCTGGCACTTAACAGCGTACTCTGTGTTACTCTGTTTGTGTCGGGGGACCCGATCCTTGGGGTGGACCAATTTTTGGCGCAGCGTATTTTGGGGTTTAAATGCCACAGAGACCCGGTGTTTAGAAAAAATGCGTCTCAACTGTTCTGATACTCCTGACACATATGGGATCACTACAGGTTTTCGCCTGGGCAGTGGTTGTCCTTCTCTCCTGGATCGGCTGGAGCTTTCTTTAGGTGCCTTCCCAGCTTTGACAAAAGTCCAGCTGGGATAACCACATTTACTCAGGGCCTTCTTGATGTGCTGTTCTTCTGCCTCCCTGGCCGCTGTGTCAGTGGGGATGGTGTTCGCTCTGTGTTGTAGCGTCCTGATGACACCCAGTTTGTGCTCCAGTGGATGATGAGAGTCAAACCTTAGATACTGATCCGTATGCGTAGGTTTACGGTACACGTCAGCTTTTAGATGTCCCCCATTACTGATGGAAATCTCACAGTCTAAGAAGGCTAACCTGCCACTTTTCATATCCTCCCTGGTGAATTTGATGTGTCGGTCCACCGAGTTAATGTGATCCGTGAAATGTAGTACGTCCTGAGATTTGATTTTCACCCAGGTGTCATCCACATATCTGAACCAATGGCTTGGTGGTGTTCCAGGGTAGGATAGCAACGCCCTCTTTTCCACTTCTTCCATGTACAAATTGGCCACGATGGGTGAAACTGGGGAGCCCATGGCACACCCATGTTTCTGCCTGTAGAACTGACCCTTGTATGTGAAGTAGGTGGAATGAAGACACAGTTCCAAAAGCAAACACACTTGGTCGATGCTGAGAGTGGTCCTGTTGCTGAGGTTGGTGTCATCCTGTAATCTCTTACGGACTACCTCCAACGCTTCCGTGACTGGGATGCAAGTGAAGAGAGATGTAACGTCGTACGAGACCACGGTTTCATCTGCCTCCATAATGACATCTCTCACCTTCTCAACAAAATCCAGGGTGTTCTGGATGTGGTGTTCAGAGCTGCCCACCAGAGGGTTGAGGATCGAAGCCAGAAACTTGGAGATCAGTGGGTTTTGGTCAGTGATTGTTGATCAATGGTCATGGGAACTTGCATGATTATGATTAAGGAACTGACCTCACAGCCCATTGTTCCTTCAGTGGGCTGGTTTCAGTCATTATGCAAATGTACTGTTTATAAGGTTTGGGGAAACCTGCAGTCAGCTGAGACTGAAGAAGTCACTTGGATGAGTGACGAAACGTTTCTCCCACAAAACGCTACGTCCAGATGAACAGATTCAACTTTTGGAGATTTACTTTCCTGGATGATTGAGAATGCATCAAGATATTGATACATTTGAATTGCTCTTTAACTTCCTCTGATTCATATATTTAAGTGACTATCTAAGTGACTTAAATCATTTTATTTTAAATTTTTGACTCCTGGTGGACTTTCCGGATCAGGGTGGTCTCCAGAATATCCGTTTGGATTGCTGCCACACCTTTCCCACAGTCCTCTCTTATACTTCTAGCAAGGCATCCCTTTTTCCTATTCAATTAGGACTTTTGACAAAAAGAAATACAAGCGTGCATGTGTGTGTGTGTGTGTGTGTGTGTGTGTGTGTGTGTGTGTGTGTGTGTGTGTGTTGCAGGGGGTGGAGGTTCAGATCCACTTGGTGTTGGAATGCACTGTGGTATGTGGTTGAAACGATAGGGGCTGAACCAAGGATTCTTGCCCTATAGTCTGTGTAGTGTGGGCAGCTGCTGTTGCTGCCTTTCTTGTGTGTGTGAGAGTGTGTATGTGTCGGTGTGTGTGTTTTCTTTGTGCTTCAGGGTGTTTGTGCCCTCTACACCTCTGCACCCCTGGGAAAGTGTAACAGGTGTGCCTTGCAATACAACAGCAGCAGCAGGAGTGAGGGGATATCGAAGGCAGCCAGGGTGCTGAAACCTCCCTGTGGGTACTGTTTCCCAGCATGCATCCTGTCCATGAAATTGGCCGCTGACCACCAGCATCGCTGCCTTCAGTTCCATTTCTGAGAAAAAAAGCCAAAGAATGATAGCTAATTATCCATTAACACCACAAATGCACCAGGAGGAACACACGCATACAATCCTCAAATATTTCATCTGCAGTGCTGCTGGCAAACACACTTCACTCCTCTGAACCTGCCTGTGTCATCACCGCCGCTGAAGAATTAAACTCACTACAGAGTGTGTAGAGCTGGACGGACAACTCAATTCATTTTAAAGTATGTTTTCATTGTGTAATATAATTCCCAGTTGTGTATCTTGAAAGTGAGGATTCTCAGTCGTCCGAGACATTGTTATATCCAAGAAAGTTTGGACAGGGTTGCTGGATTTAGATGCTGGAGGACATTTCATCTTTCACGGATGGGGCAAAACATGCAACCGACGGATCAATTTAGGATTTTATTTTTCTGACACTATAACATTAACTGAAATAACTGACTAAACAATCAAAAGAGTGCACAATGAGACAATCTCAACCACCAATGCTGGAAGTTAAGAAAATAAACTAGATTTTACTTTTTACTGAAGCTGTTATTTATTTATTTAAAACTTTCCAAGTGTGTGAGTCTGACTCAGTGAGTTTAAGATTGATTCAAATACCGTTTTCATATTTGAATCTTTCCTTGCTTTATATTATTGTTATTCGTTTTTGACTGCCTTTGAGAATTTCTGATCATCGCACTAGACATAAAAAAGGAGCTTTTAGCCTTAAACATGAGTATTAGTTACAGTCTTTAATTAGATTTGCTGAGACTAATTGTTAGAGGAAAGTTTTACTTGCTGTTTAAATACATCCAAGGCTTTTCCTGCCTAAACGCACATCCTCTACTGTTACCCACTTGCATTTAAATAAAACAAACATAAAACCCCAACCATTTATCACTGAAGGCTTCACACAATCCACTTTTTCCAGGCTGGAAGATGTGAGTGGTGTGTGGAAGGTGTGATTGCATGAAATATAAAGAGAGGTTGACGAACACCGGGTGTGCATTGCCTTCCAGCACAGTCCTCTGTTTCAGATCCCAGCACAGTGGCAGTTTGCTTTTTCAGTGCATTCACAGACAATCTCGTTGAAAACCTTGAAAGATTTTCAAAAGTGGACTTGTTGTGGAAAATTGTCGGCTTGGTCTTGAGTCCAAACAGCTTTATTTGGATGGAGAAAGCACCGGAGCCTATCTGAATTAATAGATGTGGCGTAAGAAAGGCTTATTTTCTTATGCCTGGGCTCAAAGTATGCAGCGTTAGTACCCTCAGCTCCGGGCGGTTCCTGAAGTTGTGTTTGCAGTGCAGGGAGAGGAGCCAGCACAGATGGTTAGGTACCAAAGGCAGCAGACTTTTTCTCATGCCTTTAAATGGGAGCACTCTCTTTCTTAGCTAATATTTAGCTCCTTCAAATGCTAATGGAGTGGCTTCGCTCTCCAAGGTTAGCATAACAACTATGGGAAAGCCTTTAGATCTCAGACATTTGTTTACTAGATGAAAGAGCCTGCACATCGTAAGAGCAGAGAGGGAGAGAGTCAGGACTCCCAGCTCTATATCTCCTGAAGCACCCCCAGCCAGTTTTAAGTCACATGCACTATTTGGGCCTTTTTCTCAACACTTAATTTTCCCCCCAACATTTATTTTATTCTCTGATGATTCTGAGAAGAAGCTGTTGTCATGCTTTTAATGTGACGTATCATTGTGTGTGTGGGGGAAGTGGGACTCTGTATGATAATAAATAAAGGCTGGGAGAATAGATAACTGGAATGGATTGCTAGGATCCTAAAAAGTTTGAACAAATAAGTCGGGAATGGTTTGTATATTTTTCATCTCATTTATTTTTATTGAATCACAGATTATTTGGATATGAGCAGGAAACAGCGTCCTTGATGTTGTGTCATTCTTGTAACTTGAGTTTCAATTATTATTTCTTTTTTTGTCAAAACCTCTAAAAATATCCAACGACATCTGAATTTTGAGTGTAAAACAGCAGATATTAAGGGGCTTGTTTCTGTCTTTTCCACAAGATGCTATGATTCTGTTTTTAGCTCTATTTGATCCATTGTTTAGTAAAAAAATATATATTTATGTCGCCATAGAAACACCAGTAGGGAGCATAAAATATTCTGAAAGAAAAACCAAAATGTCTTTTCTTAGAAAAGCGGCTTTGGTTTTTGATCAGAGCTCTCAAATGTTATTGATGTGCGCTGCTTCTATGACTTAAGAAAACAATCCTCCTTTATGAGTTTTTTCCCCCTCCTCCAAGATAACCTGAATTATTAAATATGTATCAAAAGAGAAGGAAAAAATAGAATGGCCCATAAAAAGGTCCACAGTAAGTAGCAGCGTTTCCCCCCACTGAACAGTTTCAGAGGCAAACAACTCATATTATACTTCAAAACTGTAATAAAGCACTATCTTTCCTGCATCTCAGTTATACATTATTCACTTCTAGTTGCCAAGAGGAGACTCTAGAGGATGGTTAAGAACCCTCTACAATATTTATGTGGCATACTGCAGTGCTGCCACACACACACACACACACACACACACACACACACACACACACACACACACACAAAGCCCTATCAAATCCTAGTGTTTGTTGCCAAGAATCCATACCTACATCTCTGTGGATTAACAACATAAAACTCTCAGCACCGAGCGGACACTGTTACGTATATGTGTATATATATATATATGTATACATATATTCTGTTTGTGGAATAGAAGACTGTATAATGACTTGAGGATTGCTCCCTTTTATGTCACACTATCATTATCTCCCCTGCTTTGGCCCACATACTGTAGATTGTTTATGTCTGTTTCAGGATCCAGGCCAACCATGACTACTTTCACTTGGGATTTCTATACCAGGAGCATTCTAAGTGATGATCTATTTGAAAACGGGAGATAGAAAACGCATTCCACAGAGATGCTAAATATATTTCTGAAGAGTCTTGGGAAGAAGGTTTGATTAAAGAGCACAGCCCCGTAGCCTATGTAGTGCATCAAGCTGGTAAAAGTAGCAGAGGAGGCTTTAACTTTGCGGATCATTAATGATCACGATGTATGCGGCTGTACGGTAACGGTGTCGACATTGCAGGTCGTGAGATGTTAATGATGGCTGCATTGCTTGCCTGATGAGACAGAAGGATCAGCATCTTGTAGCTGTATATAAAGAAGTCTATATGGTCAAAGCCATGTATTTAGAGCAGCAATGAAATGAAGTTCATTTGCATTGCTAGACACTCGGTAGTAAAAGGTAAAAATGCATAGATTTCTCACAGAAATAAGAAAAGACACATTTATATTGCTGCCACTGAACGTCTCTGTGTTAGTCCTACAGTAGTGTAGATGTAGCAATCTGGGTGAACCTACAACTCTGATCAAGCTGACGATTGAGAGCAAGTTTAATCTTTTTTCTTCTAAAAATGAGAGTTTAGGTTTTTGAAACCAGAATGTTCCTGATTTGGTCCTAATTTCAAATAAGTATAAAGCAGTACTCTAGTAGCGACTCTAAAAATTACGCCTATGTGAAGTGAAATCATTTTTTCCCACAATGTACAAGTGAGGGGTGTAATGCTAACAAAATTACTGGCATAATAAATTAGATTTCATTATGCCAGGATTGCCAAAGAATTATTTTAGCATCCTATGTCATATAAGCTAGCTACCGTAGTTAGCTAAGGCACTTACAAATATAATAACTTCATGACATTCTCGATTGTCCACATAACACTTTAAAACAAGTTCCATACCACTGAAATACATTAACTTAACATCCAAAAATTTGTTATAGCCTAAAACTAAAAATGTCGATATTTATCTAATCTGTGATGAATAGTTGCTACACATTCCCATTCTTACTGCTGAGTCAATTCAATTCATATAGCACTATGTTCTGTTATATGGTACCAGTTCACAACAGCAGTCATCTTAAGACTTTAAATAAAGGCAAACCAAAGAACCTAAGATATTAGACAGAGAACCAAAGCAATTAGACAATCCTCTGTCAGTAGTAGTAGTAAAAACTTTTAACAACAAGAAACATCCAATAGAACAAAGTTCAGGACATGTAGAGAGAAAATAGGAGCATAGGGAGATGACGAACACAAATAATACAATAACACACTGGGAATGTTGGTGAGACCATACAATTGATGGACGTTGTTACTGTCACTGCTACTACTACTGTTAGTGCTGCAATGCGAAGCCTCAATGTAAGCATTTTGGCCATTGTCATGCTGTGTTTTTGGAGTCAGAAGTTACAATATTTGCATAACAGGGTGGAGTGCTAACCCAGCAAACATGGTTGAAACCTTGACGTCATCTCCCTGATCAAAACTGGTTGCGGTACAACGGCAAACGTGGACCCAGAGACGTTGATGCTGTTTCCATGCAGAGTAGAGTTGTCCTCAGCAGGTCAGCATGGCCGAAAACAGATGGCCCCACAACGTCTTTTCCACATACAGTCTAACATTACTGAAGACTTTGGAAAAAAGTCAGTAAAGTCAGTAATACTAGTCTTCAGTCTTCGGTTACTGGCATTACAGAGGTTCTTCAGTCATCTGTACAGGCAGATAGAATGGAAAAAAGCCCATCAAAATGCAATCAGCTGATTTCGGCTCGTGTGAAGAACACAGGTGGTCTGTAATGTTTGATATGGACATTACTTTTATTTTTACTTTTATTTTAGTGCAGCAGTAAAGTGGAAACTGTTCAGGACAGAAACAACTGCATTGTACTGCTAGCACAACACTGGCTGTTTGGAAGCATCTGCACAGACAGCCAACAAAGACTGGAAAAAATTATTATAACAGTCAGTTCCAAAGTTTCATGTGCGTATGACATGAGTATTGTATGAAAAATCTGAAGATATCTCTTCACTGAGGAGGATGCATATAAAATGATAAAACGTCCTAGCATGCTGTTTGCTGTCTCCCTTCATAACCCCACAAACCAAGATCCCAATCTAACAATGTGATCAGCTCTCTACACTCTCCACATCCTGATAAATAGAAGCTCTGAGTCACTGAGTCCAGATTGAGAGGCCTGATATTTTGCAGTCAGGGAGGCTATTGTGGCTATTTCAGTGTACTTGAGGTCAGGGCATTCAAGGAGCTGTCTGCTCATGGCTTGTAGAGTGAATGAATAAGAGAGCGCGGCAGCAGCAGAGATAGAGTGTGCTTGTGTGTGTGTGTGTGTGCGTGCATGAGAAAGAGAGAGAAGCATGGCGACAGATAGATGGAGAGAGCAGGAGCGCACACGAACACAGAAGGGAGATAGGGCTCTTTGTGCTGATGTGTTCGGTGACCTTGCACTCTCAGTGATGGGCCTCTATCTCCACTCACACAATAGAACAGCAAAAAATAGGATTCTTAGATACATCTGCAAACAGTGGAGCCAGAGACTGGATCTCACTGATGCAGTGGGCCAAAACCAAGGCGCCACGCCAGGAGGGTATGTGTGTGTGTTCGTGTATGTGTGCTTCGATAGTGGATACAACAGAAATAGAGAAAAAGGAATGCCATCAATCACAAAAGCTGAGAGGCCTTGGCAGAGCCTCGGGGTGCTTATTATTTTGCCCACAGTGTGTGGGCGAGCTGTAGCACATACAGGCTGGTAAGACAGCTCACAGATGTAGATCCGAGGTGTTGCGCTTCAGTAAAGGTGAAAATCACATCGAATACTCAGTGTTTTATTGATAAGGGTTTATATATTGAGAAGCCCATATTGTATGTTATTAAAATGAGTAAAAACAAACTATTTAGACTTTGATCGTGCAACACCATGCGCAATGGTAATGTACTTGATTATGAACATATTATATTAGCACACCGCTTTGATAGGTAATAGATTTCCTTTTTAGGCTCCGAAATAAATGTGTAAAATTTACATCTCTAAAATCTCAAATCTCCCAACCTTCAGAGCGGACTGCCAGTGCAACAATGTTATGAACGCCTTTAAAACTCTATTTCCAATTTCAATGCACTTATCTATATATCAGAAATATTGTTCTTGGTAAAATTAAGCCACCAGTGACGTTAAGACCACTTCATATAAAACACTATCTTTAAACATTAAGCCCCTCCACCAATATTTTACAGAATGGGTGCAAATTAAATGACTGTGTGTGTGTGTGTGTGTGTGTGTGTGTGTGTGTGTGTGTCAGGTTGTTCTATTCATGGGCCGTGTGTATTCAGTTCTTTACTTAAGCTAAAGCAGCAATACTTTATCATACAAATGCAAGAAGAAAGTAAAGGAAGCATGATTAGGAAATTGCATTGGAGAATTGTATAAAGTGGCCACATTTCAAAGCACTGCAGGATTACTGTCTTACATATGTTAACATATCAGGGAACCAATTGTAACAACTTATTTTAGTATTGTGCATTTAGACTTACAACAATGTAAAATCTTATACTTTAATTATGGAAATTGTTAGATCAATAATTTTTGGATTCATTAACAAAAAGTTTCTAATGGTCAGAACATCTATAAATCCTTGGGCTTCATAGAAATTCAGTCCTAAATTCTCTTTATTTTGCTAAGTCACCTTTAACTATTGCATGGAGATCTGGCAGCACTTCTACCTTCTAAGGCAGGTATATAAACATTTAAGGGCATCTAGGTGTCAAATTGTGTTAAAACTTGTATCTATCTTCTGACCACTGGTGTCTAAAACTAAGCTCTCAGTTCTGTAAGGTGATACACAGAACGCTTCGTCAGGACACATGCTGTGGCTCATGCACTCTGCCGATGTAATCATTTCATTTTGCACATAAAACAAATCAAGAATGCATTCTGGCTGATTTGTCTAAAACCAAATTGTGAATAAAACGCTGCACACAACACAAATTCCCCTCTCTATTCTCATCTGTTCAATTTGTGCAGAACACAAGCAGGGGAATGCAATTCTGCCTCCTCTCCTTCTCCCCCTCTGCGCTCCTTCTTCCATCATATGTTCTTTTAGCCGTGATGCGATGGGACAGGTATGGCTACTCCCACGCTGGATACATCTTGATACATGGTTGGCTCTGTGGCGCGTAAACCCCAAGGTCTTTGTGCTCCTCACATTGCGCAGATCAATCTCCTAGGCAGGTTCCCAGGAGGAACACAAAGCCTTACAGCTGAGACACTACTGTCCCTCAACAGCAGCAAGAAAGAGACCGAGAGAGAGAGAGAGGCAGGGAGAGAGCGACCAAGGAGAGGAGGGAGGTGGTAAAGGGGGAGGTGGAGTGGAGGGGTTAGGGATTAAGTCTTTTCTTCCAGGATAAGGACCTGTCTCTGAGAGAAAGACACAGAGAGGCTCTCTTGGAGGGGGAGAGGGTTTGATCCTTCATTCCCCCCTCACCAACCCCTTCTCCTCCGCTACCTCTCTTCTTCTTCCTTCTTTTGTGTTCCCCTCCTGCTCACTGTAATCTGACGTGACACAGTTACAGATGGTCTATCAATGCCACAGCCCATCAGAGTCCTGTTGAGGAGCTTGCTGGGGGCCTATGGGGGTCTGATAGGCTGTCCAGAACCCTGCCTGCCTGCATGCCCACGTATGCATGTATGTATGTGTGTGTTTGTGTGCACCTCGTTCATGTGGGAGCAGCTGAGACGCCCAACGCATCAAGCATTTGTGGCTTTGATGTCAGTGATGGTACACACCCACACACACACATAGATAGATGGATATGTATATCTATATGCTACGGTCCAGTGAGGTGGTAGTTTGTCTTGATTCAATGGATTTGTTTGGAAGAAGGTAAGAAGAAACCAGGTTAACACTTTGATGAATGGCTGCAGAGCAGTGTGTTTGTGAGAAAAGTCCTCCTGTTCCATCTCACCATGTTCCAAGCCCTTTGACTACATGTATCATCCCATACATCCAAATCTGAGATTTCATCTCCATGTGCTTGAATAGACGAGTCTAAGTAATTATTTCTAATTATTTCTGACATAACAAATAATATAGCTCTTTCTTATGGCCATAAAGCAGATTAGAAGCTTCTAAACTGGATTACACAAACAATGTAATGATCCTGAATGTAATCATGAAAAAGGAAGCTTTAGAACCAGCGACTATGTCATGTGTCTGTTCTTCCACTTATTTTGTTGTTGCTTTAATGTTGTCATTATATACTTTTCAAGGCATTTAAATGGATGCTGCAGCAATCTAGCATCACAATTTAAAAAAAACTGGGAAAATCTGAGACAACTAAAAAGAAGATATCTATGATCTTTACTTTCCACTTAAGTTTATCCTACATTTCCTATAATGCAACTCCATCCATCCATTCACTTCTGCTTATCCTTTTCAGGGTTGCGGGGGGTGTTGGAGCCTATCCCAGCTGTCATAGGGTGAGAAGCGGGGTACACTCTGGATAGGTCACGAGGCTGTCGCAGGGCTATGGGCAATTTAGATTTTTCAATTAACCTATCCCCAGAAAGTGCATGTCTTTGGACTGTGGGAGGAAGCCGGAGTACCCGGGGAGAACCCACGCAAACCCGGGGAGAACATGCAAACTCCACACAGAAAGACCCTGGCCTGATGGTGGAACTGAACTCAGCAACTTCTTGCTGTGAGGTAACAGTGCTAACAACCGTGCCACCATGCTGCCCTATAATGCAACACTTTCCTTTAAATGCTTCCTTTAATTCCTTAAAAAAAGAGCTCATGCTAATATGTTTATATTATGCTAACCATAGCTCTGTAGCTACCCAACAGGTAGTACACCATTATATGCCAGCTAAACAAACTTCAGTAACTCTACAAACGTCACTGCTGTTTAGTTTTCTGTTTTATGTCTGAAGTGACAGCAGAGCTGTACATTTTCGTTTTTTAGAAATCCGTCAGTCAGAACATGATATGTCATCTTTAGATGGAAACTAGGAAGCTAACGTCCTGCTAACTTCTAACTCAAACTTTGTAAATCCTGTTTTTCATGGATGCCTGGATGTTAAACTTTGTTGGAACACCCATCAGGGTGTTATATTGATTATAAATCATTTTACTGAAGATGAAAGAAGATGAAAGAATTTAAACCGTTTTTAACTCTCAGTGATGCCACAGTGTTTGTTTAAATCTGGGAAACCGATGAAAAGTTTTGTCCCATAAACGGCTAATGACGTCAGACTTAAGAGGTGGATTATTTGACTGTTTATGAAGTCTACTCTTAATAATTATAAATGCCCAACATAAGTCGCAAATCATAAGCAAGTGTTGAGTGTGAGGGGAACATTGTTAAAAGCTGCATTTATAAAAGTCGTGACTTAAGACAGCGGTCCCCAACCCCTGGGCCTCGGACCGGTACCGGTCCGTGAGTCGTTTGGTACCGGGCCGCGAGAGTTGAGACTCAGGTGTGAAATGTATGGTTTTCAGGGTTTTTAGCGATTTTCAGCGTTATTTTGTTATCGTTTTTATCGTTAACTCAGTTTTCCTGGGTCTTTTCACGTGTGTTATGAATAAATCTTCTTTTTTTCGGTACCAGCACTAGTTTTATTTTGTTGTATTTATCTGCGACACCTTATTGCTGGTCCGTGAAAATATTGTCGGGCATAAACTGGTCCGTGGCGCAAAAAAGGTTGGGGACCGCTGACTTAAGACAAAAAGTTTGCCACAAATTGCAAATGATCTGCTATATGAAACATGTTTGTAATGTAAAGCCAAGGCTTAATCATGTTTGTAAGTGCACAAGTCTTAACAACAAAGACTGAAATTAGACTAATGGAGAGGTATGCAAAGATCCATTTAGTCTCATTAATGCTCTGTGTGATATAGTGAAGTGATATGGTTGAAACTACTCTGTTTTTACCATCTGCCAAAGTGTGAAGCAGACTTTAAGAGGAAAAAATGATTATGACACATTAATGACAAGGAGAGTATACGACTCTTTAAATACAATGTGTTTAAATATATGTGTTATATTCATACTTCATAAACTGGGAGATCGTCTCAAACTTGTCACAATCACACACACACACACACACACACACACACACGAGGCACTCAATAAAAGTGTGATTCACTACAAATTTTTAAAGAGCAAAGGATAATGAGGAGGAAAGTGGGTGAGAAGGCAAACTTTTCATACAGTGTGTGCATGTTATTGTGTGCAATCAAAGTCCATGTGTGCATCTGTGCATGTGTGTGACACTGAGGCGTGGGGTGCTGTCTGCCACTCGGGGCCCCTCTTGTCGACTGCTGGCGTATCCCAGAATCCTATTAGGAGCAAGTCACACTTGGGTGGCACATTCATCATGGGCCCTGCACATTCAGATTGCTGTTATGAATATAATTAGAGAGGAGCACAGAGATGATGTTCGGGGCACTCACTCTCTCACACACACACCCAAACACAAATACACACACATGCACACACACACATTTTTGGTCATATGTGAGTGTGCAAACACACGTCACCCCGCACAGAAATGTGTATATATATTGTCATGCATGCAAAACATTACAGTGCATGACACACACACACACACACACACACACACACAGCCACACACACACAAACACTTTCCCTCTGACTTGTATCACTCGCTTTTCTCCAGCGCACAAACACGGAGAGAAAGGCGCACACACCTACTGTGATGTCAGACACTTAATTATCGCCCCATAGCTCGGTACGCCTCGCCTCGCCACTTCAAGTACAGGCCAGCCAGCTCACTTGGGACAAGGATGAACCAATCTGACACTGTTGGATGAAATGTGTGTGCGGTAACTTTTTCATTTTGGAAGATGGATTTAACGTAGGAAGACTACTATGAAAACAAAAAACAGCAAAACAAAGCCATTAGTGAACGAATCCTACTATACTGTCTGTTCAATTTCCATCACAGAAACAGAATCAGTGAGCCACACTGTTGGACTGTCTGATAGCTTCATTCATTATATATACACTGTAAAATCCTCTTTCTTTCACTCCCACATACCTTCCTGTCACAGTCATTTCTCTCCTCTTATTTATAAACCGTGCATTAACGTGCAGATACAACACTCCAAACAAAGGCACTACTTTCTTGCCTTTGAGAAGTCTTTGATAGAAATATAATCCACCCATATATTCTAATATGTTTGTTTGTTCTAACGTTCTGCTGATGGCTGTTGTTGTTTTTCAATAATCACGGATGGAAATGAGAAAGGGATAGAACTGGAATTTATGTAGCGCTCTTCTAGTTGTACTGACCCCTCGAAAAAGACGTTTGGATTATTGTTGGGGGTGCTTCTTAGCACTACTGTGGTAACCAGCAGTAACCATATAACTGTGAGACAAACAACAATAAGAACAACAGAAAATGCCCTTTTTTGGTGTAATATAAAATATATATTAAACTGTAGAGTAGCAGATCTGCCAAGGAGGTCATGTTTTTGCTAGGGCTTACATGTCATTCTGTCTGTAAACACAATATTTTTTAATTCTGATAAAACTTTGTAGAGGCGTCTTTTAGAAATCCATTAAAATCTTGCATACATCCTTCCAAAGCTCTTCAAGGTCAACTTAACAATTTATTGGTGGAAAACTGACAAATATACCTTGATAATAATAATTACTATGTCACTACTATTACAAGTGTGATGTGTATCCTGTCACATTTGACCTCTGACATCTCCTTCAAGGTCAACAGATTGAATTGAAGGTCAAAGTGATCATAATGCTTTATAGAGCTATTTATAACTATGTTTCTTACTGCCATTGTGTGTACTAACAGGATACAGATATATAAGGAATGATATATATTTAAGGGGATTATAAATATTGTTTGATTTTGGACCTCTGAGCTTTTCTTCAAGGTTAAATGAGGCCAAACTTTCATAAAATGTCTTTTATTTTTAAAACTATTCTATGCAAAACATCACATTATACTTTTCATCCAGATATCATGTCACAGTTGACCTCTGACCTCACTTTTACATTTCACATCTGCCTTTCTTTCAAGTTGACCCCAAAATGTGTTTTATCATTGAAGAAGGAACTGTCAGGAGAAAGAGAATGAGCTCTATAATTAGTTAGAAATAGGGCTGTTCGATATAACGATATATATTGTTTCATATTACGCTATCGTTTGTTTCATGGTGTCACAAAATAAACTGTTTATGGCAATATTTTTTCATCGTTTTGATGGTCACTGTAGAATTAGTTCTCTCGTTGTCTTATTTTTAAAGTAACCACACTACGGACGGACAAGCGACTGTTTGTACGCGTTAGCAACACGATCGCATGACCCCGGCGTCCGCTTGTTTATTTTCCACATAAACCTTTCACAATAAAGCTGAAGATCCTGTTGAGATTTTTCAAAATAAACTGAATCACGTGAAATAGTATGCAGATTCTTTACGGATGAGAAACAAAAAAGAGCCGTCAGGTGCTAAATAATAAACGTTAGAACAGGCTTTTCCCCGCAGCGCGCCATGTAATAAATACTCACAAAGAAAATAGCGGCCGTTTCAACTTATGTCTAAAAATGTATAGTTTCATGCATCGGTCAAAACACTCGACTCCAGGTACACGACGCCCAGCTGAAAACACTTCAGGCAAGTCGAGTTGCCCGAGATTCACAGAATTTACAGAAAATGTAAAAATTTTGTGATATGTATCGTTGTCGGGGCGATAAATGTCTTATATCGGGATATGAGATTTTGGTCATATTTCACAGCCCTAGTTATAAATAGTAATATAGCAGTAATATAATATTAGAATAAACTTGAATAGAATAGAACAGAATAGCCCTTTATTGTCATTGTATATGTATATGATTATTATATAATATATTATATATATTGAGCTTATTATATAAGTTATTTATGTCCGAATCAACATATATTATCCGTTAGCTGCTCCTACAGAATATTTGTGTAATCAAAGTAAATCTTTGTCATGCTACATCCCTTATTTACTGCACTACGAACTTTAAAAATAAAGAAACAAAAAACCCAAAATGATTTTATACTAAATATAATATCACTCCCTTGCTGCTCAGAGAGTGAGCTGCCGTGGCGGAGCTTTGCACTCTCAGACTGCTTCTTGTTTTGAGATATGTTAGTGATTATTTCACTTTCTTACATTTAGCTTGTTTTTTCTCTGTTCTAGCCTTTAGCCCAAAGGCTTTTTCAGAGTTTTTCGTGCTTTTCTTTTTTCCTCATAGTGGTACAGCATTTTGAAGCACTGCGGCTGAGTGCTGTGAACTGCAGGTCTTCAAGTGTACTAATGGATTCAATGTAGGTGGGAATGCAAGGTCCAGCTTGATGAAACCAAGCAGCACTACAGTGAAAAGTAATCTTTTCAAAATGTTCTAATATTTCAAGCATTTCAACAAATCCGCTAGTGCCGTTTTTTAATTTGTTGCCCAACACAATATGTGTAAAGCATACATGTCTTCCTGCTGTGGTGAAATGAAAGCATAGTTTTGCTGACACTTTAAAGGACATCCCGCTACACTTGAACCGCTGATCGATCAGCGTCGACTGAAATCATCTGCGCGTGTTTAATAGACAGCATGTTTAGGCCTGCAGCGGTTTAACAGCTCGTAAAATATGTTGTTGCATTACAATGCAAAGGTTCTGAAGCCAGATGATACTTCAGCGCTTGTTGTGTGGAGTGGCAACAGAATTTGCTCAGTCTACTCCTTTAAGTGCCAGTCGTCAGCGATGATATCAGTTAAACGCGGAGATTACACATGTAAACTGTTCTCATACAGCCCAATAATCATAAGATTAACTATCAGCAGGTTGGTGTTTGAACAGCGTCCACACCTGCGTTCACTTTACATGGAGAGGCGAACAAGCTGGATTACTGATGAAAATGAAAATCAGAGACAGCACCTGTTGGATTCGGTTCAAATGTGTAAGCACCAAATTGGTTAGTGTTGCTATTGTTGTTTCATTGAGGGTAAATAACGGGCAACTAAATCTACTACATGACAAAAGCTGGCAAGCTTTGTAAAAAGGGATTAAAAAAAGGGACGGATACACAGGCAGTGATTGAGAGAAGCTTTGTTTTTTTACTTTTATAATATGTGTTAAAAAAGTAAGGCTTTTGCACTCTGTTCTGTTCTCCCTCAGTAGCTGGAATGATAACACATCTGGGCCATCATCCAGCTGTCTTAGGTCAAAAAGCTTCATTTGTCCACCTCTGAAATTCCTCATGAGGCCGATGCAGAGCTTTAATTAACTGTGTGAAGGAACGACGAGCGTCTGTGATGGCACGCTCTCTTTCTTTATCCTACACGCACACACACACAATGTTTCATTCCCTCCTCTCTTTCTCTCCCCCTCCCTCTGGCTCTCTCACCCCTTCGTTAAGCGCTAGCAGGAAGCTGGCCAAGACTCTTGGAGAGCCAGCATGTGTTTACCACCCTCTGAATGCGCGCCACGTCGAGAGCTCTGCCTGCCATCTGAATGCTCTGTAATATCAATAATTGATGCTCTTGAGGAGTAGTAATTAAATTAGTTAATTATGCCGGTAAAATTACATGTAATTATGAGACTGGAGGGTATGTTTAGTAAATTAGTCTCATCCATGCTCACTATGTGTACTGCTGCCAAATTTTATTCCTTGATGATTAGGTAATTTTGATACCCACTCCATTTTCAGAAACAAATGCCTCGTTTACACGCAGGCACTGTCTGATCTGGATTACAGAGCTTTTGTCACCAGAGGTATTCCTCTTTATGCTTGATGCTGCTTGATAAATATGCGATAATTGGTTTCAGCGAGTTTTATGGTACAGAAATAATGGAAACAAATTTTACTGCTGTACCCCCCCAAGGGAAACACTTTTAGAGATGACTTTTATATACTGCAAAATTGTTTACCCAATTATGTCTCATGACAAATGTAGCCATCGTGGATGGTGGACACGTGATGCAGAACCCGTTATTGCATATCTGGCTTTGGTCACGATTATCTGATGTTAATGTTTTCTGTGTTAAAAAAAAAAACTCAAACTTTGAACAATTTGGAATCTTTTCTATTTTGGGCCAAGATATTCAGTTCAATTACATTTTATTTATATAGGGATAAAACTTGACAGGAGTCCCCTCAGGCTGCTTGGTGCTTGACCCTCCAATAATGGCACAAACAATGAGACATCCCACTATGAGCAAACACTTGGTGACAGGGAGAAGGAAAAACTCCCTTTTAACAGGAAGAACCCTCCAGCAGAAGCAGGCTCAGGAAGGGGCGGCCATCTGCTGCGATTGGAGGAAGACAGGAGAAAAGACACACTGGAAGAGAACCAGAGAATATTACTAAGTAATGATTAAATGCAGAGTGGTGTATAAACACATAGAGTTCCTGGAGAAACCCTGCACAAGTACATAGAGAAGATCCAAACCCCACACAGATAAGCCCTTCCTGGGTTCAAACCCACTAAATAAACACGTTAATACCATATTCTGTGTTCAGCCACGTGAATCCTCCATGAGGACATCAAAGTGTACACTGGGAATCTAATTTAAATGCCTTACATGCTCCCAAAAAATGTAGAAAAAATTTCAAAATTTCAGTTTTCAGTATCACTTTCTGGAATTAATATGCCGCCACTATGAAAACAAAAATTACTGCCGTTACCTAAAATTCATGCACTCATGTTTTCTCCATTAATCACTTATTCATTTGGTATTTAAAATATAAAAGAGAAAGAAATATCTTCATATAAGCTAGAGAGAAGCAGCAAAACTTAATATGCTTTGATGAATCAACAAAAATACTGATTAACCTAAATGAAAATAGCAATTTGATGCAGCTGGTAATAATTATCACACGGAAGCTTTATGCGTGTTACTTTTAACATCTAAAACTACTGATATGTACCCTCCAATAAAAAAAAGCATTTCCTTCCCAGTCATCTTTCTGTAAAAACTTGTCTAAATACTGCTGTGTGCAGGGCGGAGGCTCTGTCAATAACACCGGTGAGCGCCTGTAGGCTGTGGACCAACTCTCTCTTGTTTGACTTTGCGCTATGGAGGGAGGCTTATCTGTAAGCCCTGCCATATTGCAGCATCACATTTCCCCCAAGATCTCATAAACAGCTTGTCGTGCTCCTACTTGTGAAATCGACGGCATATTGTCTAGACCGGGCTGAATGCACAGACAAATAACAAGGCCTAAAAACACTGTGTACTGCAGTTAATGAGATTAAACTCGCTGCCAGGGAAGTTTTCCCCCATTAATTGCCTCTGGATTACACAAGGAGAACAACTGCACCACATCATCTGAGAGTCACGAGTGCAACTTTCCATCTGCGGTTCTAACAATAGGCCTATATGTCATGTTAAAGTGACAGCTGATGTTTTTGACCATGAGCTATATATTAAATGGATGCTGTGATTTGAAATGCGCGAGCCAATTTCAAACAAGGGGAAGTATGCAAACGCTCACATGTCGACACACATGGAAAGCATAATGATTGGCAGGACCAGCGGCCCGCTCGGCCCCTCCTGTAGCATCATGGGAAAGCTGTGGCTGTCAGGCCTAAGAGGCTGTCAGTGTCTAAGTTTGCCTCAGGCGTGATCCTTTTAATTTATGTTGGTAAAGAATCGCAAAGTGCCGCCATCTCTCCAGAGATGCCCTGGCAAGTTAATTGCATTCTTTCACTTGTTACTGATTAAGAGACACACACACAGTCACGCACACACACACACTCACATGCACATGTACACCTTTTTCTTTTGGGGTGTCACTTTTTGCTTTGTTCAGTTACAAAGTGTCTTCCCTGAGAAGTTCACAGAATCAAAGAGACATTCGAGTTGGAGAATGGATTCAGCTAGACTGAAGAGAAATGTTCACACACACAGACACACAAACAAGAGTTCACACATGCTGTCACACAGATGCACATGTATCTTGACAGGCAGAATAACAGGCTGATTGAGCAATGAGAAAATAACTGACACAGAAATCCTCCTGCCTACATCTTCTTCTTCTCATCTCACTCTACGCCCCCGCGCCGTTCTCTCCGAGGTTCTTCCTGATGTTCATTTTGGGTGACTGAGATGTGACCTCACACATCGGATGTGACACCAATGGAGGATGATGAAAAAAGAGGAAGAAATATTGAAGCTCTGTAAAGGAACCATTGTTAGATTTCTGTTCCTCACATCCCCCCACACGTTGTAGTGCGTATAAAGCACAGACTTCCATCATCTTAGGATGCCTGTTTCTGAAATTAAAATAGAATAAAAGCCAAGTTGTTTTTGTCTTTTCTATTGTACTTGTTTAAACAAAGCACCCCTGCTGGAAACACAATGGAAAAATATTTGAGCACTTGAATACAAGCTTTTCTGTCTGGAAACAGGCTATAACAACCCCTGACTGTTAAAGATTTAATGTTGTTGTGTTAAATTATCTGGTAATTTGAGCAGTAGAAACACAGATATATACCAGCGTGAAACTGCTCAAAGAAAACGTGATAGTAATAGGTGCTGTACAGACACCCCAGATAGCAAGACGACATTGAATCTATGTTGATTTTTCATCCGAACCGTCGTATATGGTCGGGGTTGAAATGCCAATGTTGTAACAACATTGAAATACTGTGGTAAACCGACGGTCTTACTATAGGGACGTTGTAACGATGTTGATTCACCGTTGTTTTTTTGTCATTGATATTTGATCTATTTATAGTCGACCAGGTGACAACAACAACGTCGAGAAAACGTCTATTTATAGTTGACGATCATTCGGCTCCGGTCACCATCAAAAACCATCGATTTGTAGTTGAGCATTAAATTGCATTGCAACTGATCGGGTATAAAGTACCAGAGAAAGTAGATTTATTGTTCATTTGTTATCAATGACTTGGTCTAGTTCACCAGCTTTAAAAAATCGTGTCTACAATTTATGTATAGTTGACCGAAATTAAAGCAGCGATCACTTGGACTATTCCGCAGCACCCCTCTCACATTGGTACATCCCCCCAGGTATTCATTGTCTTCTACGGTAGAGCGGGACATTTGATTTACTCTCAGCGGAATTGACCGGAGAAGGCATCAGTTCATGCACTGCACTGGCCTGCACCACGATTAGTATAAGGTAAGAATGAATGATTTTTTTTTTCCTACTCGTTATTTCCATGTTTGCATTTGAATAACAGTAAAAAACTCGTTAATGTTGTACATTAACGAGTTTTTTACTGTTATTTACGAGCCGGAAATTGTGTCTACTTCTTACAATCCGGCAACAAATAAATTGCACTGCGAACAAAGTATATCAACAAAGAAAACATTTTCGTTTCATAATTTCTTCGTTATATTCCCTTACAAAGCTAGCTTTAACGCTTCGAGGTTTCCTTTGTTTCATGCCGTCGCCTCGGCGCTTGACCCAGACTTTCGCTCTGTAGTTGCTTAGTACTACAAAAAATTCTAAATCTGTGATATATGATTGATAAACATAAAGTTAACTGTATAAATGTGTTCAATGACTTTGTTACTTTTGATGATTGGAGAGCACTCACTTCAATTCGCACACGAAAACTTTAGACTCAGTTTGAATGCTCACGCAGCATGCCCACGTGACTGTACGTTGCACGCGTACATGACTTTCCGTTTGTGCCTTGAATAATGAATAAGGCTACGTCCACACGTACCAGCGTATTTTTGAAACCGCTGATTTTTCTATGCGTTTGCACCTTTTGTCCACACGTAATGTATGTCTGGCCGTACATTGTGTTTGTATTTCCAGGCACATTTCACGAAGCAGAACGCAGTCTTCAGAGATATCCACGTGAACGCTGTGATACGTCTGACCTTCAGTCCGAAGAAGAAACCCAGACCAGTCTTAAAAGAAAGCACAAGTAAAACCTTTTTATTCGCAAACATATCTTTGATTGTTAAGAATTTATGATCTTGTCTTTTATACATATCTGTGGTGCATGCATACTGCAATATCACCACATAATATAGTCCAAAAAGTGGAAGTTTGTAAACTTTTTAAAAATGCAAAGCAGTGTACACTTGTGCACTTCAAAAATTCATTGTATACTGTACCTTCTTGCACGTCTCTGTTTCCTGTGTGTGTTGTTAGAAATCAAACTAACTTTAGGAAACAATATGCCAAAAGCATATTTACAATTACTCAAGACCGTTTTTAATTTCTTTTCTTTAGACCAAATCCCCTGTACACATATACGGACTCAGAGGATGAGCAGCCTACAAAAAAACGGTTTCCCCAGGCCCCTCGAGTGAAAATACCAGGTAATAAAATACTGTCTAGTGTCTGTGTACATATCTGTGTCTGACACGAGGAAACTTTTTTGACAAGTTGTCTGTATTCTTAAATACTTAAAAAATTATCTTTTTCTAAACAGCCCTCATCACTCCGCAGTCTGCCCCCCAGCCCACTGATAGCAACCATCATAATGCCCCACCCAGCTTCCGGCACCTTTCGCCACTCCGGCACAAACCGACACAGCTTTGCGATCTCGCCAGCATGCAGAGTCTGATGTCTTCCCTATAGATGGTATGCTTTTAAAAAAGCTTTAAAGCTGCATCACAATGTCATTGTACTCTTATCTAAAAAAAAAACCCAGTTTATACTCCTGAATGTCATCTTGTTGTGATTTTTTTTTTTCTGTAGGTTCCAGAGACTCTGTGAGGCCACTATTACAAGGCAAGTTTGAAAATCTTGGAATTTCACAGTTTACATGGTATAACAAATATATGTGACAGGCAAAAACTAGTAAACACTTTTAGCAGTTACAAGAACTAACAAATGAATATCCAACAAAAGGGAATAGAAATACATTGTACTGCCAATACTTTGGTTTATTCTTTGTATGACTTGAAAATCAGGCTTTAGGGAAAACTAAATGACATGTTTCTATCATCAATTACATGAAGTAAACACACAAGCACTTGCATACACATTTAAGACATGAGACACGCTAATTCCATCTCATAAAATGTGTCTATAGGTGAGACGCTTTGCGTTGATTGGTGCTGCTGGACCACACTGGAGGTGCGAGTCCGCCGTGTAATGGTTTATGCCATTACAAAGGAGCTGGCCTCTGTACTCAACTGGGCAGGGGGAAAAAAACCAAGGACCAGACAAAGCAAAAAAGGGCATTTAAAGAGACAGCGCTGTGCAGATGCATATTTGGTAAGTTTTAACATTTATTGTAGTTTTATGAGCCTAAAGTGAACAATAAAGGGATCAATTGATGTGCTGGGTGTGTTTCACATTTCCTATGTCTGTTTTTTGCTATATTACTTTGTCTTTCTTAATAACAAGACTTTCATGTCCGGTTAATCTGGAGATGGAGTCTTTGGTCTTCGGCTTGTTTTGTCCTCGGGTTGTACACTTTGTACAGCCCGAGGACCCCATGTTTTCTTTTTCTTTTTTTAAAGGATACACGGCACACCATGCTAAGACATATCACATTTTCAGCTTATAGCTCTTTGGGAATCAAATGCGGCAGTTTGCTGATTTCCGCCTGGTGACTTTCATGTTTATCAGCCTAGGAGTTTACATACTTTCTCCCTGCTGAAGACAATTAACAAGAGCTTATTCATGTGCTCTAATTCCCTTTTTTTTGTCTTTGTTTTTTTGTGTGTGTCTTTTAATAAAGTATTTTGCAAATGATACATGTCTATTGACCTTTTTTGTTTTTTTGTTTTTTTTCAATAAAAAGCAACTGTGCGAAAGAGGTGGAAAATCAACACCATAGCTCAACAGTGTTTCAATATCAGAATCTGACATTGTTTCAATGTCAACAGTGTTAGAAAATATAACATAGAATCAATGTCAGGTTTCAACATTGATTCAACATCAAAACCTGACGTTGTTTCAACGTTAAAAATGGGTGCAAGAGTGATGTTGGGTCAACGTCACACTTCAACGTTGCTTCAATGACGTCGCCTGATATTGACTCAACATTGTTTCAATGTTTCCTTGCTATCTGGGACTGTCAATGCAACCTTGAAAGAATGAGTGTGGCTCGTTGTCCTAGCATTGATTTTACTGAAAATGAAAACAAAACCAATAATCTGGGCAATTTTCAGATTCATGAGTGTGGTAAAGACTAAAAAACTACATTTTTAAAGTTTACTTTTTAAACATTTATTTTCTTACACAGTTATAATCTCTCTCTGTTTTACCACGAATTATAATTTTGGTGTGTAAGAATGTTAAATTCAACAGAATAAAGCATTAACATCGTGTCTGTAAGTAGCTTTTTCCTTAAATGTTGGATCGTCGCTGGCCGCAACAGTCAGATATGCCGAGAATCTAAGTTCAAATATCATATGTTCAACAATAAACTGAGCTTAATAACAGGCAAGTTATTATCCATCTTTATCAATCTCAAAATAGATGGGAATTGATTTCAGTGAGGACATACAAACAAAAGTAAATATAAAGTCTGAAACTTGAACAAACAATTACAAAACAAATACAGGCGTTATCACTGGGACTCCATTAGCACCGCAATCAATCAAAGAAGTATTCTCTTATATCTTCATATGTGGACAAAGAAGTGATGAATATTTAAGGCTACAATAGTGTTCCCCATTCGCACTGAACTTACTCTGTTTAGTCCTGCCATCATTTTCATTTTCAACTCACTGACACATTTAGTCAGTTGCTTAGGCTCCAATGTTGGGGGTCGTTACTCAAGGACAGTAACGTGTTACATGTTTCCCATTACTTTTCTTAAAAGTAAAGCAGTATGTTACTTAATTACTCACTGGTGAAAGTAATTTGCTACACTACACATCACATTACTTTTTCGCTACTTTGTAAAATGACCTGAAACACACTGTTTCATAATTACCATTTAACAATATAAACGTATAGGCTTAAATTTCTCTTAGTATTTAGGTATGAACACAAAGCCGACGGCACAAATAAAAGATGAAAACCAGCACAAAGAGACTTTAAACCGATTGCCACAATGATTCCACTTTAGAAACATGTACAGGTGGAAAGTGATGGCAGTGATGAGCAGTCAGGCAAAGCGCCTGACTGCTCATCACTGCCTTTGTTACCTGCTGAATTTCAGGCTCCGGCTCCTGGTCAGTATTCACTCAGCTTTATCATCATTCGGGATTCTTTGCTAGCATTGCGTTAGCATGCTTTCTGTGCAGATGCTTGCAAAGAGCTGATGTTGTGTTCGCAGCATAATGCAGTTAATTTTAGTAAGTATAATCTCCATATTTCAAATCCTAAGAAGCTGTAGATGCTTCACCAATTTACCCTTACTGCACACAACATGTTCAGGAAAAAAAACAAAAACTGACTGTCTGATGTTTTTTCCCCTTTCTATTTGCTCGTCATGCAGATAACTGAAGAACTTTTGTAATGCACATAATGAAACAAGTGTAACTGTAATATGATTACTTTGAAATGCATTAAACCCGACACTGTCAGTCAAACATATGCTACATTACTCTGGGGGTGTATACTCAGTACTGAACAAATGTAAATTCTTTCCCACCTGATAATAGTTCCCAAAAATCGCCATTTTTTTGAGTAATGAGCATCTGCTTTAGGAAATTAATGGCTCCTTCTGAAAAAAAAAAGAAAATTTAATTTACTTCTATATCAATAGATAACTAAGTACCTGAGACACTGTTGGTTTTGTTTCCTTAGGGTATAACTCCAAGAAAAAATAGAAGAATACTGGCAGATTTATACTTTAATAAGCAAATGGTCTTTTCCCCTGTTAGGCTATGTAAGTATTTCCATTGCACTTAAATAGAATGACAGCTCTGTCTAATTTAGAAAAAAAAAAAGACAATAGGCTGCTTATTAAAGCAAGATGATGTTGCTGGCTTTAATAAATATTCTGAGCTTTATAAGCCTGGGTAATTATTCAGAATTGTCCAATAAAAATCATGACATGTGGCTTAAATGCTTGCATATTCCATTTATTAGATCCCTCTCACTGTGGTGCCCTGTTTATGCGGGTGTGTCTGTGTGCAACTGTGTGTTCTTGCATGTGCCGCATACATTAAACATTAGCACATGCTGGCTGCAACACACACGTGTAACTCTGCGCACGGATGTGCGGCGGCTACGACTGTCGCTGTCATTTTATGAAGACCCTCCCCCTCGGAATCGACAGCTAGCAAACATTAAATAACCACTTTAATTACATCCCATAATCCTTCCATGATCCGCCCTCATGGATCTTATTATGAGGCTTGATGTTTGCTCTGGAAAACCTTACATCGACAAATTTGCCTTTATATGTCCTCATTTTTGATCATCGCTTGTGCTGTTATGAGCCAAAATTGATATAATAAAGTTGTAAAAATGTCAAAATGTATCACATTTGTGAAAACTAAGCAGGTTTTCTTGTTTCCTGATAGGCGAGCTTTAACTACAGGAAAATGATGAGACATGTTCCAGTTAAAGCAGAGATATCAAATCTTTATCATCACCATCGACAGTGAGGAAAACTCACTGCTTCACTACATGAAAAAAAGAATATTTGGAAAATGCCTTTTTAATGCAGGAGAGATGAATTTCACTGTATAACAGACAGTGTGTGTGGAGATGTGTTGGTGTGTGCAGAGTTTAGTAGCAGTCGCTTATGTGTGTGACTGAGTAGGGCAAGAGCTGATGAAGTGTTAAGGGGGTTGAGTCCATTTTCACTGCTTTGTCTCCTGCTACCACAGCTGTCACTGTTTGTTGAAGCACACAGAGAGAGGTGGTGTGAAGGAAAGTGATGGCTGAGCGAGGCAGAGAGACAAAATATTAAGAAGAGCGAGCAAACTTGAAATCCTGTCAATTTGTCAGAAGTGCCACTGTGTTCTTCTCCAGCCAAGTAGAGAGCCACTATGAGCCAACGGACTGGTCTGTCACATATTTACAGTGTGTAATCATGTGTGTGTGCGTGTGTCGCTGACAGAAACACAGGTGACAGATGATGAAAAGAAACATTACTCTCGGTAAAAAATAGAGGTCACCCCGGTGGAGGACAGAAAGACTGCTTTAGCACAGTTAACCTGCAGAGTGGGAAAACAGATCAGAGAAAAATGTAAACTGGAACGTGCAGGTATCAACACACAGAGTTAATCTGTCTTTGTGTCAAAACCGGTGATGAAAGGAACTGTTTAAACAGGAAAGAAAGCAGAGCAGAGAGCCAAAAATGTGACAAGGGAGAGAAAGAAAAAATGCAAGCATTAGTTCGCACTGCAAAATAGGATGCACAGGGATTTCGAGATTTTATCAAGGCAATGATGCAAAGTGAAGCAATACATCAAAAAGAAGAAGAAGGGGGGGGAAAAAAGCAGGGAAAGATGGAAGTTTCCAGGAGAGACCTTCAAATGGCATGGTTTTACTTGCTAAAAAGAAAAGCCTACATTCCTCTAAGTAAAAAAATTCAGGGAAACATGGTAGGACTTTTAAAATCAGGCTTAATGATGTAATCTAGAGAAATATGGGTTTTTATAGAGGTGTACTTAGAGAAGGACACAGAGGGAACAAGGTAAAAGTTTTTAAATGCTGGTATTTATTAAGGTGCATTCTATTGCCAGTGCCTCATAAGTAAAATGTCTTAATGCTCTGTGCCACAGTTAAAAAGATGAACTCGTTCTAGCCTTGTATGTAGATTTTTTCAGCGAGATGATGCAGCACTACACGCGAAGAATTTACAGCAGCAATAAATAAAAAGAAAATCGGCTATGTTTGTGAGCAGTAACTGCTAATGACAAACCTTTAAGGAACAGCACGTGAAAATCATCCACGAAAAAAAAGTGAAGCATTTTCTTATTTAGCCAACCTGCCCAAGTTAAAGGCTCCGATGGATAAATCTCAAAGACATCTCCATTTAGCCGAGCCAAAAGGAAGCTTGGTGGAATGAAGCGAATTTTTGGAAAATGAAATGTCCAAATGTTGCCCTCTGAGAAAAGAGTTATGAGCTGGGAGATGTGCTAATGTTGCATTCCCTAAAATCATTTAAATTAATGTGCCATGAAATAGGTCATTAATGAGGATGCATGGGCCATACATGGAGACAGACAGATGAGGTGGATGCTGGGTGTTGCCGTCGTATAGCAGACATCATTACACTAGACCAGACACTGCAGTGATAAATTTAGGGCAGAAGAACTGAATCGTAACTGTTGAAAGTATAATCTTATGCAGCTTCTTTGAGACATTTGGTATTTAAAATAAAGTAGAACAGAAACGTGACAGCAGAAAAAGTGTTGATTCATATGTCAGTGAACAGTCATCATCTTGTGTAGACTTGTATACATTTTTTAACATACTAGAAAATACAACTCTGAAAAGAGCAGATCATATCTCTGTCTTCTTTTAATGACTCTGTGTCACTGATGTGGTTGACATGTATGCTCTCACTTTTTATACACCTTAAAGCTAATGGTTAGTGGTAAGGCCATTAGTTAAAGATGTCAGTGCTGGAATAAGCTTATCTTGTGTGTAAGCAGGTAAGTAGCCAATAAGTGAACAAATGAAGACAAAAATGTTGTATTTGGAAAACGTGGTTCTTATGCTAAGCTTTGAAATTTAATCTTACTGACACCACCAAAGGTTCCTGCTAATAAAGATATGAGAATATGAAAGCAGTTGGTCAACACTGAAGTTTAAGCTCAGTATCACAATTATAGTATCATCTAAGAGGCTAGCTGGCGATAACCCTGTAGCCACTAAAGAATAATATATTTCCTTCAAGAGGTGGGGGAGACCAAAAACATAGACATAAGAAAAAGGAAACCTGTTATGTTTTTTAAGCAAACAAAACAAAAAATAAAGCAGACATTTCCTGCTAACTTTAAACTTTAACCTTGTTTACAGTGTGCTGTGTTTGTCAGGAGGGTGATTTTTCAGGACCCTTAAAGCTGTAATTCATGGATTTTATACTAGTTTAAAAAGCCAAGAAGCTAGTGCTTCTAGCTAGCTAGCTAGAAGCAACGCTAGCTAGCTGCTGCTAGTCAAAAATCAAAATCTTTAACTAAAGGTATGGGATATAAAACAAATGACAATTAAAGATGAAATAGAAGGATCAGAGGTGAAATGGGGGATTGCTGATTGAACTGTACTATCACTTATTAGCATGTAAATATAATCATGTCTGTTATGTCTCCTGTAATGAATGCTAACTAGTAACTACTACTTTTATATTGTTCTTGGTAAAAGATGCTGGAGTATCCTCTATGAACCGTGCTGTTTCTCTAGGTTCAGCTTTTCTAGAAGAAAATCCACTAATCTCTTTGCAGCTAATATCACATCATAATCCAGCAATAAGCTGATTCAAAAATGATCAGCCAGTTTTAATAACAAATCCATTTTTATGTCTGCTGTGCATAGCCGATACCATAGCGCATATTTATATTGTTGGTAAAATCTGTGTTTGTCTGATTCCTGCAGCTACTAAACAGACACCAGGCCTTCTTCCCAGTAAAATCCACAAAATATCCTCCTGGAAATAAAATGTTGTTTACTTCACTAGCCGCCCTGTAGGGTGTTCTGCAATCACCCAAATAACCAATTTCCGTCTGTTTTCAGCGTGTACAGTGAACCATGAGCATATTCTTTCTTCCCTCTGGTCTTCCTGTGGAGCCAGCATTAAAGTTTACCAGTTAAACGGCCTCCTTTTGCTGCTGTCCAACCGGTGTTTTGTGGTGAGTAATCACCTTCCCACCTGCAGACGTGCTTGCCGTATGGAAAGGGAACATGAGAGTGCGTGACTGTGTGTGTGTGTGTTTGTGTGTGATTTATGACTGCAGATCTCAGAATATTCTCTGTTTTTCTACCTCACAGGCTGTCTGTTGCCCACGCTGCCTCTCTGAGAGTGTTTAACCACAGTGCCCAGCAGTTTTTGTGCAGCAGGAACAAAAAGGATTTTGTGGTGATAAAATATGGAAAACAACAACACACAACATGCATAAGATCATTTTGAGCGTGATATATAATAGAGGAAACCACTAGCATCATGGTTCATACCGCATATACTCTTCAACACGTATTAGTGTGTTGTGGAAACCATGTGAACTGTTTCCAGTCTCTAACAGTTTAACCAGTTTGATGTGGAAAAACTGGCCCATACAGAGCCCTGACCTTAACTCCATTCAGAACACACCTGTTGGAAGAACTGGAACAGTGATTGTGAGTCAAGCCAGAAAACCTATCATCAAGACATTAAGACTTTCGGAGAGTGGATATTAATTCTTGTTGCCAGCTTCCAAGACCTGGTGAAAAGCCAAAAGAAATTTGAGGTTTTTAAAGCAGCAGATTTACATACATTTTTCAGTTGACATGAGACTAATGTCAAGCTGTCCTCATACTTTTGTTCCCATTAGTGTAAAGCATAATTTATGGTGCCACAATTGTGTCCGTCTACATCTCTATTTGGACAGAAACCGGTGAGAGGGGTTTTCATCCACCACCGCAAATGCAAACATCCTAAAAAAATCCCAACTGCACATTGTTCCACACGGATGTAATATGTGCTGGTCGAATGCTGATTGTTTGATATGTGGGCTGGAATAAGGAAGATAGCAATCTAATCAGCCAATCAAATGGCAGCAACTCAAGGCATGTCGACATAGTCATAGTGAACTGTTGAAGTTTAATCCAAGCACCAGAATCAAGAAGGAAAATGATAAGTTGATTTGAATGTGGCATGGCTGTTGGTGCCATGATTGGGCTGGTCTGAATGGAGAAAATATCTGGTGAGCATCAGTTCTCTGTGTGAAAATGCATAGTTAATCTAGGTCAGAGGGAGAATGGCCAGACTGCATCGAGGATCAAGACAACATTAAAAGTAACGACTCATTATGAGAAAGGTAAGCGGTAGAGAATCTCTGAATGCTTCATGGGCACTATTCCTGTGAACTAAGAACAGAAAAACGAGGCTACAGTTCGGATCAGCTGATCGACATTGGACGGTATAACTGTAAGAATGTTGCCCTGTCTGATAAGTCCCAATTTCTGGTGTGATGGAGCCGTCCTGCATTCCTTTCAGCAGGTCTGCCTGGTGATTCCACTGCTCTCTAATGGCTTTGACAGTCACCAGATCACTGTTCAATAAAGCATCACTGGGATGTGGTGGAAAAGGAGATGCACGTCCTGGATATGCAGTTGAAAAAAACTGCATGAACTGTGTGATTCTGTCATGTCAATATGGACCAAAATGTCTGAGCAATATTTCCAGCACCTCGTTAAATCTACACCATGATGAAGTTCTGAGGGGTTCGAGTGCATTGGACTGTCTTAAGCAGTATAAAATAGGTGAAAGCAGCACATCGACACGTTTTCAGATTGTTGCTGTTCAAAGTGATGCTGCTAATTGTCTAACCTCCTCTGCTGAAAACCAGCAGATATTTTGGGCCATCTTACGGTTTGCCTTACTGTTTTAACCAGGATCACTCACAACAGCTGCTAAACAACCAGCCCTAGCTTAGCCAGAGGAAAACACACACACACACACACACACACACACACTTCTAAAGTTGTGAGAACGCTCTTTTCACCAGCAGTAAAGAAGAGATATCTGTGATGACGGAACATGTGATGTGCTGTGACAGTGGTGTCACAAAAGGTGTCGATGGAGACAGAGAGTCTTCTGACAGGAAGTGTAAATAACACACATAGCTAACGGTGAGAACACTCTTCATCATCTGAATATATATTGCCTTGGTAAAGATAAAGAAAAGCAAACAAAAGACAGTCACGTTGAAATTTCAGGTTTTTTATTGGTCTAACATGTACGCACATAAATCTGAAAGCATTTCCAAAACAGAAACAACTTTGCGACAATCCCTTTTCTGACATGGCAGCACGTTCGACACAATCCCGTTTGTGGTGCTACACATTACAGATGGCAAGTGACAGAGAATTTATTCTGTGGATGGGGGCTGACAAATGTCTAACAGTTGTGCCTCCTTTCCCGGTGCTTTACGAAAAGAGTGTTTTCAGGCAGGACACAAATGCCATAACCGACACGACACTGCTGTCAACTGATACTCTGAAAGCAGATGAAAACACTCGTGAGCCTTAATTAACATCAAGCTAAGCTACTCACAGTCCTGTAGAGCTATACAGTGAGTTGCCATCAAAAGCTTTGTCCTTCAATTTTTATATGAAGCACATGAGAACATGACCTTTTACAGCTGTTACTCAAACCTGATATTGATATATGGCTGCACATTATGAACTGTAATAAGAAGTATCAATTATCTGTGCAGTTGTGGTCAAGTATTTACATATACTCATCGTGGGGATGAATGTCATGATAATTATGGGGTTTTACTGATTTCTTTGAACTGTTCTTTTACCAGTTTTTAATTATTGATTGATTTGAAAAAACGAAAGGATTGGGTGCACATGTTTGAATTTTGGGGGGGATTTTATCAAATCCACACAGGGTCAAAACTATGCATACAGGCTCAAATGTATATGTATACACTCACTTTTTAATCTTTTAATTTACAATGTCTTTTGACTACAACTGGCAGTTTCTCTTTACCACCATATAAATAATTTTTTTGACAGCGCTCATTGGACTGACCAATACTTAGAACAATGGGAAAGTCCAAGCAGCTTAGTGAATCCACTTTACCAAGATCTGGAAGAAGACCCAAATTGTAACCCTCAGATAAGGGGAAATGGGATCGGGGGGACCCGCCACGGATCACCACCACTCAACTCAGATCGCCTGCTTTCCCATTACAATCCAGTACTATCTAATGTACGTGGTTGTCATCATATCAGTGCGTCCGAGCCATTTGTAGCCATTTCCCTCGTTGCCGGGTTTCAAAAACAGCAGTTTTGATTTTTGTGAACAAGGCGCTCTCATCGAGAGACACTACTGACCAACCAATTGGTGGCATTCAGTCTGACAACGTCATTTTTTAGTACCTGCTTGGATCACTCGAACCCCGGCCGACTGATCCGAGCAGATACTAAAAACCCCGGTCATAGCACCTGGTACCAGGTACTAAGACCTAATGGAAAACCCTGAAAGCCATAGTGAACCGTGTGTTGATCCGAGTAGGAATGGAAAACGGGTTAATAGAGTATCAACCAAGAAAGAATCCCCTATGCTTTCGACTGAAATTTGCAGCTGTCCACATGGACAAGCCAAATGCCTTCTGGGGAAAAGTTGTCCACAATGACAGGACTAGAATTATATGTACTCTAGAAATATGTGGTCGAGGCTAAGGGGCATTTAATCAACTATATTTGGCTCTGTATGGCTTTGATTAGAGAAAATCCAAAATAAATGTAAAGATATGACCCAGTTCTTGTTTTTCAAAGCCATTCACATTCAAAGTCCTTTATTTATTGAGGTAAAAAATCTCACTGAGATTAAAAATCTAATTTCCAAGAGAGACCTGGCATACCATTAAAGATGTATGCTGTATAATCATTCTACCCTGGAAAAAGAACAGTTTAAAGAAATAATTAAAAGCCCAAAATGATAAGTATATGAAAAATTTGGACCACAACTGTTGCAACATTTGTTTCTTATCTCACATCTTGGTATTTCTGCTGTGTAATATGAGCTATTGTGTATCCTAATAACCCCATAAATAACAATTCAGCATGTGACATGCTGTGTTACAAACGTACATCCTGTTTCATTGTTGGAGAACCTTTAATGCCTGTAATTACACCAAGGTATCACACGTGTGATGTTGGCAGAGCCGCAGCACAGGAGGCGTGTGGGAGTGAGGAGGGTTAAAATGCAAAAGGATTACGTCAAAGTGTTGCAAATCTTTTTCAGGGATTAGGGAGGCTTAAAGTCAGGAGAAAACCCAGGGGTATCTTCTCCTGGTCTCTGTGTGTGTGATGTCTGCTTTCTCTGTGGATGACACACAGCACAGATGCACACAAACATAAAAACATATGTGCCGGGCAAACAAATCATTGGCACTCGTGCACAGCGCTGCTTCCTCCCATCCTGCACGCGCAAACGCATCCGCATACGACCGATGTGATCAAATTCTACTGTATGTGCTGGTGTGTGCGTGGGTGTTATTGAAGTGTGAATAGGCTGCCGGTTTGTCCAGCGCTCCCACCAACAGGCTTAATCTGTGAGATGACCCGGGGGGTCAAACCCATTCTCTCAGACGTGTCCCTTATTGTAGCAGGCAGTTTAAAGGCTCATCCACAGTCAAGCCCAGTTAAAGCGTGAAGGATCTGGGGGCTATCAGACAGTGTGGCCATCACATCACGTCTGCGTCTGTCTCACTGTGCCTGACAGGGGAGGCAGAGAGGTTTCAGACACAGAGAGAGAGAGAAAGCCAGCCTGACAGCTGTCAGACATGTGGTGTAAATGAAAGGCAGGAGAACAGACTGGAAGACAGAAACACAGACAGAGGGACAGGCCGATCGACTGATTAATGAATAGCCAGACAGGCAGTACAGATGCCACACATGCGCACACAGGGGCACAGGTGCATCAGCTGTAGCTCCAGTCCAGTTAGTCGTGTGCTCCGTGAAAACAATAGAGAGGACAGTGGAAATACGGTGAAAAAAGAAAGCCATTACAATGAATGATAAGCTCTTCATATGGGCCCAGGGAGACAGGGAGTTTGCCCAGGTGCTGCTCTTTGTCAAAGTGTGTGCGTTTGCGTTCAGAATTTGTTTGCATTGGGACAATATGACAAGTCGTATCCATGCAAGAAATGTTTTGTATCTCACTGGCTGCACCTCCCAGCACTGTAAATATAACACTGAATCATAATCTAGATCCCGAAGAATGCAGTCAGATTTCATTCCCTTTCCTTTCTGTCTGCTTTTCTGACTGCCGAAGAAATTTGTCTATCAAATTTGTTTCACAGTCATTCTTTCTTCTCCTTCCAGCGTAATGATGCCGGTTCATTTCAGCTGGCCGCTGGTAAAAAAGCATCTGAGCCGTAGCATTAGTTTTCCCAAAGCCTTCCCTGATAGAGACAGATGGTGTCCATTTAAAAGGTCCCATGGAAGTCTGTTATTTCTGGTGCTTACAACCCACACAGATACTTAGACACACTGGGAAACACACAATCATGCAGATGTAGACACCCAGCAGAGTCTGCATCTGTGTGTACATACAGACAACCATAAACACGAACAGCACATGCAAATGCACATGTAACCCGCGGAACATGGATGTGTACAAACAGAGAGACGGGAAGAGGCAGCGGAGGTATCTGTCTTTGCTGCTGTGTGAAAGTACAATGTCACACCTTTCACGCTGGCCCATTTCAGGAGCCGGGCGTAAATATCAGCTTTTATGGCAGCACCCCTCCCCTCCCCACCCCCTCCTGTTTTCCAGCATTTGAGCTATGAAAATAAAGGCAAACGAAATTCTGCTGATGCATAAAATGAGGATGGGAAAGGCACACAGTAGCACCTGGTGGCATAGCATCAATTGGTGGCTGTTAAATAGCTCCCTGTTTGTGCCAGCTGCTGCATTGTTGGACTGAGACAATATGAGAGTTCCAGTAACAGCGCTCGCCACTGGTTCGTCCGTGTGTGTGTGTGTGTGTGTGTGTGTGTGTGTGTGTGTGTGTGCAGCCTGACCTCAACCCAACCCACCCCCTGCTCGGGGCATTTGGGTGTTTTCTAGACCTCATTTGACCAGCTTGGGAGACTTTCTGGATTCGAGTCACAACAATTGCATTCAAATTCAAATAATTCATTCAAAACAGCAGGGCTTACCTCAGGATGCACTACATTAGGTGGACACTCCAGCTGTGTGCATGAAGCCGCAGGCCTGCACCAGCTCGACTGAGCTGTCTTGGAAATTCGGGTAGGTGGCTGCTGGTTAATTCATGATGCTGCTTATAGTATACACAGGCGTGGTAGATGTGCTCTGTGTGGAGTTTCTCTGCAGGGGCTGAGGGAGGAAACGGTAATTGCTGTTTGGCAATGCATGCTTTCATGCTCCATTGGTTTGTCATTTTTCAAAGTGTAATATTTTCTCTTTCATGATGTGATCCACATGAGAGCTTCCTCCACAGACACTGCCTGTCTCAGACTCATTCACCACAATATTACTGATGATGGTGCTACAAATGATAAATCTCGGGTCATCTGGGGGTCTTTCTCTCTCTCACAGAGTTTTTGAAATGAACTCCCAATTTCAAATAAAACTCAGATTTTATTTGCATGGCATGATTTCAAAATATGAAAAATGTCTTTCATGGAGCTTCATGACCCTCGTGCAGGGTCATGAAGCTCAGCCAATTATAAAGATAACCAAGATATCTACATTGCTAAATGCATTTTAAAAATGGCTTGGTAAAGTAAAACGCCCACAGGTTCTAATTACATAAAGTAAAATCACATAGAAATAGACAAGCAAAATGATGCATTGGAAATATTCATCATTAACAAACTGGAACACGGATATATTTAGGTATAGCTTGATTATGTATGGAATTTTATTTGTTTTAAATGGATCATTTGAATTAGTTTGTAGAGACAAATTTGGAAAACAAGCTAAAATTAGGGTGAAGCAACCTTACCATAATCTGGACACCTTACAGGTGACTGTGGCTCACCAGGTAGAGTGGGCCATCTACCAGTTAGAAGGTTAGTGATTTGATCCCTGGCATACTCCAATCTGCATGCCAAAGTATCCCTGGGTAAGGTGCTAAACCCTGAATTCCTTCTGATGTGTGTGATGTCTGTGCATATGTGCTGCTCTCAGACTTTTCTTTTTATAATTGTTTTTAATATCTCTAAATAAAGTGGTGTTGTTGCCGCAGTAGAGTTTCCTTCCTAAACACATCACAGTTTGCAGTGTTTTCATTTACAGCTTTAAAATACCTCCACAGGATGCTTCTCTTTCTTTGATGCTTTCTCTTTCTTCCTGGCGTTGTGCTGTGACTCGCTGCAGCCTAAATGTGTGTGCTCAGTGCCAGTGAGTCTTGTGACAGCACAACAAAACACAAACACCATCAACATTTGGATCAGTCCACCTGACCTTAGCTGTTTACAGTATATGGGTTATAAGTGCTAGACCACCTACACATTGCACCTACAGGACTTTTTCAGCCAATGGAAATGCGTGCAATGAAGTTCTGAATGCACACTTGTTATGCTGGTATAGATGTCAGAAGAGATTTGTAACGCTACAGTTACTCAGTCAGCAGAGCGTTGGCACCTTTTACCAATCATGTTCCTCAGCTCTCGGTGACCCCACTGTGTGACTTTATGTGTCGGACCACTTTGTCGCTGAGTTGCTATGGTTCCTAAACATTTCCACTTTGCAATAATATCATTTGCAATTGATTGTAGAATATCTACAAGGTAAGACATTTCACAAACTGGGTTGTTGCAACCTTGCCATCGTATTACAGCATCAAAATTCAGTTCAGTGAGACGTTTAGAATGACCAATTCGTTCACAAATGTTTTTAAAGGCAGATTGCATGGCTAGGTGCTTGATTTGATACATCATTGGAATTGAATTGAATTCAGTTTGGTTTTATTTTTATAGCGTCAAATCAAAACAACAGTCACCTCAAAGTGCTTTATATTGTTAGACAAAGACCCTACAGTAACACACAGAAAACCCCAACAATCAGATATCCTCTTATGAGGAAGCACTTGTCGATAGTGGGAAGGAAAAACTCCCTTTTAACAGGATGAAACCTCCAGCAGAATAAGACTCAGGGAGGGGCGGCCATCTGCCACAGCTGGTTGGGGGTGAGGGGAGGAAGACAGGACAAAAGACACACTGTGGAAGAGAATCAGAGATTAATAATAACTAATGATTAAATGCAGAGTGGTATATAAACAGAGAAAGGTATGTGAAGAAGAAACACATGGGAAGCCTTCAGTAACCTAGACCTATTGCAGCATAACTAAGAGAGGATTCAGACTCACCTGATCAAGCCCTAACTATAAGCTTTACTAAAGGAAAGTTTTAAGCCTAATCTTAAAAATAGAGAGGATGTCTGTCTCATGAAGGTTGAGGGCTCTGCCTCACATTCCACTTTAAAATATTCCAGGAACCACAAATAAACCAGCAACCTGTGAATGAAGAGCTCTATTGGGCTGATACGGTACTATGAAGACTTAAAGACTGGACCTGATTATTCAAGACCTTATGTGTGGGGAGAAGGATTTTCCATGGATAGAACTGAAAACACCCACATTCGAAGATGAACAGGTATATCCTAATAGGTTAGTCAAATTTACTTTTCAGATCTCAACACTGAGGACAAAAACAAAAACAAGAACAACAAAAACTCCTTCTTTCAGTCTCCACCTAAGAAAAATATATGGTACTATAGCCACACTAGAGCCTACTGTGTGTACCTGTTATCTGCTAACTTTGTCTCTTTGCAGCCTATTTCACATCATGCACAGTCGTTTGATGCATGGTACGCTGTCCTCAGTCAACATGTGAGCATTCTGGATTCTTTCTTTCCCGGCCCATCAGTTTCTGTAGAAAACCTCGACTGAATCATTTTGGAAACATTTAATTATCTAAATTGTGAAGCATATTATCTTTCCACTAGTAGCTGCCCTTATATATTTACTTTGTTATATTTCATAAACAAAGATGTTTTTTTTCTACTGCAGGCCTCAGTCAAGGTCAGAGTTCATCATTCAACAATAAGAAAACGACTGGGCTAAAATGGCAAATGTTATAAGTATGTAAAAAACTAAGAAACCAAGAAGGGAGCAATTTCTTTTTCACATCAACTATAAATCATTGCACCCAAGGTTTTAACAGCATCAACCTAAAAAAATTTAAGAGCCTGAAACTCTTATGTTGCAGTATTTTTAACAGATGACCAGTGATGCCAGTCTTAGATTTGGTACACGCATTAAACATGTGGAACACAGAGCTCACAATGCAAGGTTGGCAAAGATGTATACCAGCATGGGGCCATTATGCCCTCATAGCAGAGGCCAGCCAACAGACTTCATGCACATGTTCTGGCTTGGGCCAAGGATCTGAACCTTCCTACAAGTATATATTAAAGTTTTTGGTAAGATGTTTGGAATCCAATTTGACCCAGATTGACTCTGTCTCCATGTATAAAATGAAATTTATGTGTTCATTGCTTTCACCACACTCACAGCAAGACAACTGAACACTAAAGTTGAAGCAGTGTGCCCCTTCAGTCTTGTCTCAATGACCCTAAGGTGGCGTGGAATTCCTAAATCTGGAATAATTTAATGTTTCTCTGGGATCCCATGGTGAGAAGTACAGTGGAACACAAAATCTTTAGACTCAAACTGTATTTTGTAAACTTGTTACCAACTTTGAAATTCAATTAAAGTCTTTACAAGAATGCATAAATCTGAAGATTTTCATGCACTCTGTGGCCATAGGCTTTAGGAACCCCGAGGAATCACTAGCGTTGACTGAGAGCACCTCACACACCTCCAGGTTATATTATTTTAATGTGAAATTGTCTCACTGCTCTCAAACATGCTTTTATATCTCTGCCATTTTACTAACGGACCCCTCTCCCTCAACACCCCCCATCTCCACCTTCTCATTAGTGCTCCCTGCCAACTCTCCAACAACACAGACTCTTCCTCTGCCTGCTATTAATGAGGGAACTGAGGATTGCTAATAAGCAGTTTTTCTTTTAATTAAAAAGTCTCCATAAATAATCACCTCATAATCCACATGTCAGATTCCATCCAGCTCCTACTTAGTTAGACCAGATTAGAGACCAGGGAAGGAGATGAGCCATAGGAAATCTATCTATCTATCTATCTATCTATCTATCTATCTATCTATCTATCTATCTATCTATCTATCTATCTATCTATCTATCTATCTATCTATCTATCTATCTATCTATCTATCTATCTATCTATGTAGCATGCAAGTAGTATTTATCCACCACCATATTATGTCTCTGTGCAGCGGAGAAGAATATGCTAATAAGGTTAGCGTGTGTTAATAATTGATGGTCATATAAGAGTTGGCTGTGCTTTGCTGAGTCGGCAGTATTAGTGAAGGCGGCCAGCCGTGCTAAATGATTTATTGTGTCCAATATTCTTCCTGGAGGGATTTTGAATTTCTAATAAGGAAATATTCCTCCTGCGCCAGTGTGTATTTATCAAACAATAAGCTGTTTTCTGATAGGCCCAGCAGGTCTCTAGGTTTCCATCGCAGAGACAATATACAGAGTCGCTGCTTACTCAATATTTCTGGGAGTCAATTTCCTTTAAAACCAATTTTCTCCAATCCCTTTAGCATGTATTTTGCAAAGAGACCATTTACAAGGTGCTGAGCTTTTGTTTTAACTGAAGAAATCATCACTTTAAACTTTTTTAGCAGAACGTGGCACTGCCCAGTAACCTAATAGCATCTCCAAATTACATTTTTCAAGCCTTAACTGTATTATTTATTACCTGAGATATACATAAAGCCCACAAAAAAAAAAAAAAAAATTCAGTTGAACAGAGTGCAGGTGCAATGTGTGTGTGTGTCTGTGTGTTTGTGTATTCTCAGGACAGTTTCTTCATTCTTCAATCTGTCAACACTGAATGTGCAGGTGTGTGGTGGAATGTGTGTGTTTAGCTCAGTTACTGTAAGTACCAGCTTGGGTCGGGTGTGTTTGTTCACATGGGAGGGAGAAATGGAGGGAGAAAGCAGTTATAGATAAAGTTCCACTCCTAAAAGAAAGTAAGACTATGCGAGTCATCACTTTCTGGTTGCCTGCCACGGCACCACGTTCTGCATGTTTACGATAAGCTTGTTTGCACAGGGAACAAAGGCATTGGAGCGATATTTAATGATCACAGAAAAGAAATGTTTGGTCAGCCGCAGCTTCTAAAAATCTCTCTTCTGGGTCGTAACATCCCTTAAAATTAATTGTGTTTGCCAAAGGTGAAGTCCCACATATCCTTTGACAGCAACACAAGAGCCGGTCTCACCCTTTAGTCACATTAGGCTGAGAGTAAAGCTAGCGACACCTTACTTTGTTGACAGGTAGATTAACTCATACCATAGCTGGGGATGAAAATAAACCAACCTGAAGCAGTGGTCAGGACCTACCCTACCACAGTAAATAGTAGTTGGTACTCGCTCACGAACTACATAAAAATAATCATTCAGGTCTGCTGGAATTTCAGTTCACTTTTATTTTGACAGTGCAAAATCACAACATAGTCTTGTCAAGGCACTTTATACTGAAAGGTAAAGACCCCACAATAACCCTAAAAGAAATCTAAAATTTAACAGTTTCCTGTTAGCAAGCTCTTGGTAACAACGAGAAGAAAGGTAAAGAAGAAAAGGGACAAAATGTAAACAGCGTGAGACAAAGATGCAAAATTACTGGGATACATATAAATGTGTGTATGAGCTGTAACATGTATAACAGTGAAAGACTGCAAAGAAAACAAAGGTTCCCAGAGCATCATACAGGTTCAACAGAACACTACTTCTGTTGCAGGTCAGCTAAGGAATGACTCAGGTTAACCTCAGACAGGATAATCTCTACTTCCCGATTCACAGACACTCTGAAGCACCATCAGAAAGCCTGTAGTCTGAGAGTGAAGTGCTCTATTATTTGAATTATATGGTATTATGAGGTATTTACTGTAAGATATGATAGGGCAGCACTTGGTATGTAAAGAGAAGCATGGCATGATGCCATAAAAGTTGCCAATAACAGGGGAAATATCTTTCTTTATAGATAGCACTAGATCAGGTGACCCTGAATGCTCAATTAGTTCCACTGCAACCAGACTAGGCTGCTCGGGCCTTCCCATGATGCACCGACTCTTTCTTCTTCAGTTTTTACACACCACTCTGCATTTCATCATTAGTTATTATTCATCTCTGGCTCTCCTCCACAGTGCCCTTTTTCCTATCTTCCTCCTGTCGCACCCAATTTGTTTGCGACAGATTACCGCCCCACCCACCCTGAGCCTGGTTCTGTCAGAGATTTCTTCCTGTTAAAAGGGAGTTTTTCCTTCCCACTGTCACCAAATGGTTGCTTGTAGGGAGTTGTCTGATTGGTGAGGTTATCACTGTAATATATTTAATATACCTATACATGTAAATATCTATATTTGTTTATAAAGAGCCGCAAGGCACCTTTTGCTCTGATCTGGTGCTATATAAATAACATTGAATTGAAAATGGAATTTCTATTTCCTGTACTCTCAAAATAACATTTTTGCTTAACTGTAGGCCTTTTATGGTGGTCTTAAAAATAAGAAGAACAAAAAGGCCAAACAAATTTTCAACAAAATAGCTTAGAAAGTGCATTTGCTACTCTTTCCTATCAACATGTAAAATTAAAGCATTTCTAGTATCTTATTTATTTCACTAGCAAAATCATTTTTGGACCGATATTTCAAGACTCCTGCTGTATACAGTAATATACAGTATAGCACTAAACTGATGAAACGCCACTGAAAACAAACAGGTCTGTAAAGGGGACAGTCCCCTGAAAATAACCATGATGATACTGCAAAGCTGTTTTCTTTCCTCAGAGAGAAAATCATTTTTTATCTTCGGTTTTGTTTTGTTTTTTTAAATCTGCTTCTGCTCATTAACATCCAGCACTTGAGTGTTGCTGCTTCTTTTTTTTTGCTAGCTTCCTATTAATGTATTTATCATTTAAATTCTTTACAGCTTTGAGATTATAAATTTTAATGCTATAATTCGATTTATTTGTTGAGAAGAGTTTTCTTTCTTTTCTTTTTTGTCTGAAAAATAAGAATAAACTAATTTCTCCTTTTCACTCCCTTGTTCCTTATCGTCTTGGTTTCTGTTATTCTACAGTCAAGTATTAGTAGGAACAGGTCAGTTTTTTTATTGGCTCCCAGTACACACAGCAGATTTACAGTATGAACCCTGGGGCTGTAGTTTAAAGTGTGCCAGTTACTGTTTTTATTGCTCATGTTGTGTCAGTGCTATTTCTATTACTCACACATTACTCTTACCACACATGTTATTGCTGCTACTCTTAGGTCCATTTTCTGATGTTTTCCTTAGATACTTAGAAACCCAGTATTGTACCAAAATTACCAGTTTGAGCTAAATGCCTAACTGACTTTTCAGTGCGTGTGTTTGTGTGTGTGTGTGTGTGTGTGTGTGTGTGTGTGTGTAAAAACCTGCTCATCCTGATCTGCCAGAACTTTCCAGCTTGTAATAACAAAGGATATTCACCTCTTGTAGTCACTGCGTGCAGAGCTGATTGAAAAACAGCTGTGTTACAGTAAATGTAGCCCAACAGTAGACACACCATGCCCAATTCCAAATTCCCAACTCTCAATTCAACCACTTATAAATAGGCTCTGTGATACCCAATGCTACACACACACACACACACACACACACACACACACACACACACACACACATCAGTGACATCAGATGTCGGCGCTCTCAATGCTTCTGCTTAAATTCAACTGTGCATAAAGTTTGTTCTGCTTTGTGTGTGTGTGAATGTGTGCACGCCTGTGTGTGGGTGTGTGTGTTAAATAAAGCACACTACATCTGTGCACACTTCAGACACACGTGCATGCTCACACACAGTGTATGACCAAGGTTACAGAGTCATGCAGGGCCCTCCCTCCACTCACACCTGTTCATCTCATCCTGACCGCACCCGAACCTGCCCCGACTCAGCACCAGTCTACGAGCTGACTGACAGGAGCTCCATCTGTGACCTCTAAAGGTCATCACGCTGTACATGGACAACTTTTTACAGCAGCTCAGGTCGAGCAATGTTACCTTCATCAGTTATGAGAACTGATGTCATGGATAAAAATTAGTGTAAATAACACAGATGACTATTGTCAGGTTTTACTTGCTGACTTTCTTACAGTCTCACCTCAACTGATACAAAACATATTCATGGGTTAGGTGAGATAATCTGTGTAAAAGAAAAATGTATTTTTAAAAAATAATAACAAAATAATAACACTGAATTTTCACTTTGCGACTGAGGATCACGCCTGTAGGCACAAATGCAGATTTTAGTAACAGAATGTCATTCACTAGGAAAAGCTTTCCATCTCGTCCCACAGCTCCCTCAGAGCCTGGAGGATCCAATGATGCTCACCTATTTTACTGTGGTGATCTGCCGTGTGGTCACAACCCTTTAACTAAGTTGTCTGAGTGGTCATCTCAGCCACTAAGCTCTAAATACGACCATGAAAGCGCCAGAGAAAAGAGATAAAATGGCTTGTTTCAGACAGAGGATGAACTGAGGAGCTGCATCAAGAACCTGTAAAGGTAAAGAAGGATTACTTTGAATTGTGAAGTATGCAAAGCTTCACAGAAAGAATCCAAAAATAAAAAGAAGTATAATAGATCCTTTTTTTCATGAGCGATGCTGTGTTTCTTTGCATTGTCTGTTTTGTGTGTTTTATACCTTTTAAAGTTTGACTGGTGTGCCTGATTACATTTGCATTCTCTTTTTTCTGCAGTGTTTTAATGGTTCCCAATTGAGGAGTTCAATGGTCCTTTTCATTCATTTAAAGAAAGGTAGTGAATTGGATGGAATCCTGCTGGGCCCAGAGACTCTGTTTTCTAGTGTCTTATATTTACCCTCAAAACAAAAATTACTGTCCATGGCAAGTGTCCTAGAAGTTAGTCAAGTAATAAAACCTACACCTTGACTCAGATATTTACTGAAAAGGAAACTTTTTAGACATTTCTTACTCACGTTAACAAAAGAAAATGGGTTTGTAGTCAATAGTGGCAAAATATACTACTCCATGTTTCACAACTGTAGCTCAGGTGGTAGAGCGGGCATCTACTGATCAGAAGTTTGGTGGTTCGATCCCTGGCTTCCCCAGTCTGCATGCCAAATATCTTTGGGCAAGATACTAACCCAAAATTGCTCTCCGATGCATCCATTGGAGTATGAATGTGTGTGTGAATGTTACTTAGAAAAATGTGCTTGTGCGAATGGGTGAATGTACAAGTTGTGTACAGCGCTTTGAGTGCTCAGAAGAGTAGAAAAGCGCTATATAAGAACCAGTCCATTTACAACTGGAAGCTGCAGCTTCCTGGAAATAAAAAAAAAAAACAGTAAAATGTTACCAGACTCTGGCTTATGAACTGTCCGTCCAACGCACCACGTCATTAGATCTCTGATACCCATATTAGGATGTATACTAACAGTGCTTGAGCTAAGACCCCCCACTTAATCCCATAGCGTTACAAATGATATTACCGAAATAGGCGCAGACTTGCATCAATATTCATCTCAGAGGAATATAGGTTTCAGTGTTGCATAATGAAATGTAACAATAGCTTTTGCCAAAATATGCAAATACCTTGTGTTTCCAGTTAGGATTATGCTATTCATATCCAGTAACTGGTATCTGCAGTATGCATAATGTACCAAACTCTGTCCTACAATATGTCCTTTGGGTATGATATGGGAGGAGGCCTTATGAATGTGAATGCAAATACAAAGGCTGCTGTAAAAACAAAGCAGGGTTTATGAGTGGAGGAAAATAAACCTCGCCTGGATACTGTCCTGAGAAGAATCCTCACACAGGCCCTGTTCAAACAGTGTCTTTACTCTGGGTGGGAAGCTGATTTTAGGGTCACGATTGAGAAAATATTTAATATTTGGATGTTCCCTTCGGCACTTGAGATGCTATAAAACACCGTACATCTGGTTTTCAGACAGATTAAGCAGAAAACACAAACTGATCCCTGATCTTTGCAGAAAAATCTAAATCCTATCTCCAGCGTGAACTTGGCCAGAAAGGGGGAGAGAAAAGGAGTAATGAATAAGGGAAATCACAGCGAGGGCTGTTTAAGCTCACTACAGTAAAAGTTAATTAAACAAATATGGTTGCACTATAAACCAGTGGGATGTTTATTTGTACTGAGATGAAAAGCCATTTCCCATCCAGATCCCATCAACGTAACATTCAGTCTGTTGTGTTTGCAAGGAAGAACTTTGGACTAGAGTTTGGGAGAGGACACTTGACAAGTGCTTTCAAAGCGGCGTGAGCTTGAGAAACTTTGTCTCTTTGCAAACAATAAAGGACCGAGAAAAAAAAACAATCCAAATATTTGCTTTTTAAATTTACATAAGCCTTTTTTTAATGAAGAATAGGAACACTCAATGAGTAGCACTGAAACAGAAACATCCCGCCTCCAGTTGGCAGCACACTGAAATTTCCATTCTTGTACACAGCTCCATTTGCACGTTTACACCTGCTCTTTCATGCCGCCTCCATAATGTGAAAAGATTGCATACAAGAGTAGAAAAAGAGAGCGGCGTGCTGAACAAGCCCACTGGAACCAGCGATTACCAGGTTCTGAACAGAAACCAGAGTGCCCCGAGTCCCTCCTCTGATCCAAGCGGCGTACACGCGGGACCAGCCGCTCGCTAATAGAGACATTTACACCTTAGTAAAAGTTGGCAGGTGTTACCCCGCCACTGTTGAGAGCAGACGCATGCCGGGCATCATTAGGCCCCGTGCCAAGCCTGCTTTGGCTGCCAGCCGCACTCGCTCATTCTGGTAGAAGGATGCGTCTGTTTATGTGTGTGTGTGTGTGTGTGTGTGTTATAGCGGAGCAGGGAGGAACGTGTCCTCTGTTGTAGTGGCAGGTTAAGGAGGGCTCCTCACTGTGATGGAGAGGACTGACACTCTACATGCAACATGTGTACGTCTGTTGATCTGAACATGGGGAAGAAGGAGCGAGGCTAAGGGGTAATAGCGTGTGCATGATTATGTGTGTTTTTAGCAAATTGTGCTCATTTTGTGTACAATTAATTCGCACTGGAACAAAAAGTGTTTCGCACAACACACAATACCTGCCTTGTTATCATTTATTAGATTTACTTTCCCCAAAAGCTCTCCAGCAACAACAGCATGGTTAACATTATGATGGTTATTTTGCAGCACTTATTTAAGGTCAGGGGAACGACTTTGGTCTTTAATGAAAAAGGTAACACTCACTGCAGCAATGATATGTGAATGTAGACTGTGATGTTCAACAAAACTAAAGCGATTCTGTATTTATTTTAGTCAAGTGTATTTTTTTTGTCTAGGGAAGGCATACAGTTATTGACCATGTGCTCCTCTTTACTTTAGGGCAGTCTGATCATCTGCTACCGAGGCTGAAGCACACTTACATTACATTTATCATCAAATCTTTTAGATTCAACCGAAGACTCACACCGACAGAGCATGAAAAGCTACTTTCGGATGCTCCCTAAGTGGGATGCCCTTCCGAATGCAACCCCCAAAGATTTTGTGTCGAACCTGATCTTCAGTGAGTGCAATACCATTAACACTTTCTCCTGTTCCCTTGTAATTGCTTTCTCTTCTATAATCACTTTCTTTAATTTCACAATCCTTCATTCTCCAAGTCTAAGATCAAGAATAAAGAAGGCTCGGTTTTCCTTCATTTAGGATTTCATTTCAGGATTTGCGGTTTTTCATCCAGAGGTCTCTGCAGCCAGCGATCTCCAAATCATGTCTGCATTTCAGCCCCTCCACACACGCACACACACATGCACACATACACACACGCATCCTTACTCTGAGTAATGAAGTGTTGGTGTTGCAGTCACCCTCCCCATTTACATAAGGAATCCATTACTGAAAGGTTTTGCAGCGAGGTTCAATAAATTCTCCGTCCACAGAGCAGAGGCCTCTCAGACAGAGCGAGAAATAACAGAGGAGTTAAAATGCGAAGACAGGAAGGGGGAAATAATGGCAGGGAGACAGACATGTCTCCTTTGCTCAGAGTGGGATGTAAATTGACTGCAAACAGAAAATCCATTAATAATGATAATCACAATAATAATTTAGAAGCAGGGGATACACACATTTAGCCAGGCAATCAGAAATCCATCTGTGGAGGTGTTAATATTGAAGAGATGCTGATGGCGCAGGAAAAAAAAGAAAGAACACCAGCGTTTGAATATGTAATGACAACCGGGAGGCCATAACAAACAGTGCTTTTATGTAGAGAGTATTACTTATTAAAATTGCATCTTAAATATTTATCACTCTATAGATGGCCCCTGTCAGTGTTTCCTTATTTGTCTCCCTGAAGATTACTGTCTGAGGTGAGGGGAATGTATGAACTCCATTCAGATTATTACATACCCCTCCCTTCAGAAATGGCCTGATTAAAATCGACTGCCACAGTAGATTGTGATGAATTATGCAGACTTAAGCAGCGAAATGAAGCAAACGGCAGTAGTTCATTTAAAAATTTAATCTTGGATCTATTAGGAAGATGCTGAAGTGCTGGAGAGCACTGCATATTGATAAGGCATTGTTAATAGCAGCATGCAAAGTGTTGTTTTACAGGTGAGATGTTGTCACGTACAGATGTACTGGGGGTGGCTGTTATCTTCGCCTGTTTGTCTCTGTCAGCTGTTTGGTGCAAAGTTGTTGGAATTCACATCAGAGCAAGTTGCTGCAACGCGTTATCATTCATCTCTGCATCTTTTTCATCAAGAGCTAAACAGAATGAATACCTGCTTTCAGCTAATGTTACAAAGGAGATGAGTCAACACTGTAAACAGGTATTCATAAAGGAAGAGCAATGATATATCTTTGTTACTCGCTGTAAATGAGATTAAGTATTCAAGAAATGCTTCAGCAAAGTGAACGAAATGGAACCGCTACCTTTAATTTCTTCTGTTCTCAGATCCGTACAGCAGTGTGTTTCCCTGTTCATGGCTGGACTGCTGGAACATCACCAAACTTTTGAAAATTCACCCAAAAAACGTATGTTTTCCACTGTAGACTACATTCATTATAACAGAAAACTAGGTAAATAAAGGTAAATAAACTATTTGTTCAGGTCATACCAAGCAATACAGGTAATATCAGGTAACAAAACATCATCTGGCAATGTGGTTTAATGGATAAGAAATCTGACAGAAAATGACATCATGTACAGCCAAAGCGATGCAAAAAAAATGAAAACTTTGGGGCAGAGTTGGAGAAGTAACTACTGCTGTGGGCTTACATAAGGCACCAAAAGGAGTCGTAAACAATCTCATTGCCCTGCGCTCCAGATGAGACTACAACCAACAAATATTTCAGCAGTGAGTACCTTCGATTGTTGGAAAATAGTTCCAGAATTAAAATCACCGTTGTCTCATATGTTTGTTTCTAGCAAGGGGAAGTTTGTTTTCAAGAATTGCTTTACACATTATTCGCTATATAAATCCAATCCATTATTATTATTATTATTAAGCAACTGGAACAAAAAACAAAAGAGACTAGAGTTTGGAAAAAAACATAGACCGTAAAGGTAACACGTAACCTAATGGAGTGTCCTCCTACTGAACTGATTGACAGCTACACACTCGCTCACTCACAGGTTCATAACGCTGACATCAGGGGCAGATGTGAGGTGGTTGCAAACCAAATTATAATCTGATCAATAAGATTTCTCAGTACTCACTTTGTAAGAGACAGTGTGACTAGAGCTCCATTCGACCTGAAAACAACATCCATCCATAGGTGCTTCAGATTTTGCCATCATACTACGACCAACTTTGAACAGGGAGCTAATGCATCTGTTGGGTATTTATGGAGCAATCATAAAACTCAGGGACACTGGCCATTAAAATCAATCTTTAAAAATAACTTAGAAATAAATACAGCATTTATATAATTGGTGGATCATTTATTGAATACTGTACACAGTCAGAGTTTACGGCTAACCTTACACCACAAAAGTCTGTTGTTTTTAAACTAAAGCTTGGTTCATGAGTTTTCCCTAAGTTTTGTAGTTTATCAGATGCTAAACACACATATAAGTACAAAATGTTAATACATTTACCTTTTGTAATCTTAAATGTTTGTGGCTGCTGCATATTTGTTGTATATAAACATAATAGTGAGGATACTCTAATCAGCACTACCTATGCTTCTGTTGTTGAGTGATGATTAATGGTTAATGGAGATTTTTAATAATGTTATAAATTAAATCTTTTACATTCTGTTGGCTTTTTTTGGTACTTTTCTTTGCCTAATTTGTAGACAGCAGCTCTAAAATGTCTTTGAAATTTGTATTTAGATGACGTTTCTGCTGGCAGGTCAGAGTAATATCACAAATTTTGACATTCAAGGACCGTGTTGAACTTGGCAACAAAACACAGCAGCACTGAACCCTCTTAGATACAATAAATTGAATTCTAAGAAGAAGCCGAGCTCCTTTATTTCACAGGCAAAGGCCTAGTTTTCAAAACTCTTTTTTGGCCCCATTTCTGGGTTTTTGATCGGCTATAATACGATATACGACAGGGATGACTGCTCCTGCCTCTTCTCCTCTCTCCTCTCTTCGTCTCTGTCCCGTCTAAATAAAGGAACACAGAGGAAGAGGTTTTAATGAGATCAACACAGAGCGCCAGTTACATTGATAAGTAAATACTACAGCTTTAAATGCTTCTCGCACTCAATTGGCTCCCTGCTATTGTTGCTGAGGGTATGCCTCAGTGAACACTAAATTTTCACTGTCACACTTCAATAACCCTAATTGTCCAAAATAAATGAGCTAATTTCTGAAGTTCCATTTTCATATGCAGGAGATAAGGCAACTTTGCTGATTGATTGGATTCCTTTGTGTGTGTGTGTGTGTGTGTGTGTGTGTGTGTGTGTGTGTGTGTGTGTGTGTGCAAGCGCGCGCATTTCAGAGCCTACGTGAGCATCTGTGAGTATGTGTATATGTGAGAAACTGCAGCACTCATAATTTGAGTGAAGGCTTCTGTTTATTATGCCTCTGTTATTCACTGCAAGTATTTCTCTGACCCCTGCTGATATCCATCCGGCTTCCTCTCCCCCAGCAAGAAAGAGAGAAGGCAGAAAATAGATGGATGGAGTGAGAAGAGTGCGAGGGGGAAAGTTGAGAGAGGGGTGAGAGGCAGAGAGAGAAAGGGAGAGCAAGTGAATGAAATAGTTTTTGTGTATGTGTGTATTGTGTGTGTGTGTGTGTGTGTCTAAGGGGTCCCTATGGATTCAGTGTTGGATCTCGCCTGATCATTTGCATTTTTTCATTTGAGCTGTTATTTGCAGCATTGCGTGCAGCACAAACCCCAAAGGGCCCTGCAGAGTAATTCAGTAAAAAGGCAGGTAAGATATAAATTAATCATAAGGTGTCTGAGAATTATTGCACCCGCACGTGCACAGACGTAAATAGACATATATAAACATATATGCATGACATAAGAATACGCACACAGGCAGCCACACATGCAAAAAGGAAGAGGCACGCATACAGGCACACGCAGAATACACCCACACACACATCACCCAGGACTCAGATTGAATCTGAAAGGAGACCAAGGTCGAGCGAGAAAGTTTTCAACTCCATCAAGCAGAATTACCGCAGTGGATGGAGGGGAGTAACTTTTAATGGACCAATGTTTTAATACAAAAACTTTCTCAAACTTCAACACGACTTGCATATAAATGTGATAATTCACTTTTCAGTAATGTATATTGGATTCATGACAAGGGAAAGAGTTACTTCTTTAGTTCTACTGCTGGAAGTCGAGTCAAATGATTCAAGAACACAGTCGTTTGGAATGAATACTGTTTTTTTTTTTTATTTGACCCAAACAGGCATGTAGTCTGAAGTTTACATCCACTCACCATGGGCATGGATGTCATGGTAAGTTTAGGCTTTTAATGATTTCTTTAAACTTTTTTTTTCTAGGTTGGCATCATTGGGGCAGAGATAGCTCAGTAAGTAGAGTGTTCGCCCCATGATCGGTAGGTCAGGGTTTCAAATCCACCGAACGTTTGCCCTGAGGTACTCCTGAGCAAGGTACTGTCTCTACACACTGCTCCCGGGGTGCTGGATTAGTGGCTGCCCACTGTTTCACTGAGTGAATGGGTTAAATGCAGAGGACTAAATTTCTGCGCGATTAATAAAGTATACATTGTTATTACATCTTCAATGATTTTAAAAAGCAGGAATTGGGTTTTCCTCTAATCCACACAGGGTCAGAAGTATACATACAGGCTCAAATAAATTTAGCACCAAAAGAAAGGAGATTTGTGTTTGTGATTATACCTTTGTTGTAACAATGCTTAGTGGCAAAGATCTTATATTTTTGGAAAGCCTTTTTTATTTCCCTTTAAATTCTGCCACATTTGTAAGGAAAATGCATTTGTGGGTTTCTGGTACTTCAGGGGAGAACAATCAGGCGCCTGACTGGGGGTGTTTGGAGGAGTAAAGGTTCTCACCTTTCAAACCTTAGACCACTGCACCAACACTGTCAAGCATGGTGCTGGGAGCATCATGGTCTGGAGTTGTTTTCCTGCCTGTGGTACTGGTATAAATATATGGAAGGAGAAACACTTCAATCACCAGCTCGGTGGACACAGTTTTTGTCCTGTGCTCTAATCTATTGGAACAACTTTAAAACTTGATTCAGATAAAATTCATTGTTTAAACGTGATTAAATTTGTGAAAGCAAAGCTCCTGCCAGCGTGTTTTATACTGAGCAAACGGAGTACATTAACTGAGGCTGATTAACATGATCACCATCTATCACCAAGCTAGAATGTCTCCCACTAGCACTGTGTTACGTTAGTGAGTCAGCAAGCTAACATTTACCTACTGCACAAGTTTTAAAACCAGGTATTTATTTCAGTATTTGCTTTTCAAAGTAAAACATTGAACACATTCAAGTCTGGACCTGAACACAGTTCTTAGTGAACATTTCGAAGATCAAAGCTGTGATCATTTGATAATAACTACCTGGCTTTTTCATGGTCCCCATGGTATACATTTGTAGTTTGTGGTGTTACATTAATCACCTCCCCTGTGTGTTCCTATTTTATAGTAAAATAATCGACCTGCATTCACTTGGTTTCTCCTGTTTGTACCTGAGTCTCACGTCCCAGCCATCCAGTCCTTTCTTTCCCTCTGTCTTCCTCATGTTGTTTTCTCTGCTGATTGTGCTCCTGTGTTTTTTTATTCTTGTTTTTCCATATGGGATCTTGTGTTCTTTGGCTTTTGGATCTATCATTAAAAGGCCTTTTGCTTATTTTGACTTCCTCACTATCTTGCTTTTGGGTCTCCTCTCCAGTGATACCCAATATGTTTCTGTCCTTTTTGAATATTGATTTTACTTTTTCAGTGGGTTTATTTCAGACTGGTGCACAATTGAGAAATCCTGGGAGGCCACTTTAACTTTGTAGCAATTCCTCTTGTAATTTTTAGGAAATGTTGCCAAAAAAATGTTATCCAGAGCAATGCAGATGTATACATAATGTTAGAATTAACAGGTTGTCTTTTAATTAGACGTGGCGTGGGCCAGATATCCACTTAAATGCAAATTATGACCTGTCATTCCATTTACTTGATTATAAGAACCAAAGGCATGAAAGGTAATATTGGCACTAGAACGTCAATCATCTCAAACATACTTGTACCTGTTAATGGTGGTTATAATATTTTATTTAATATAGCTTTACAGCTTTTACTTCACCTACACGCCTCATCCTAAAAACCTTCTGTGTACCTTAAACTTTCTCCTGTCTTGTAGATGAAGGTGAATGTTGGGGGCCCTCATTTCACCTCTACCATCTGTTTAATGTGTTGCCCCCTGCATACGACCTGTTCTGACCCAAATACAGCATATTTGTTTCTTTATGCTGCAGTCTCGTGCCTTACAATTCAATCTCAGGGTGAGCTTTACGATGGCGTGCCTCCAATCATTTACCCACACAAATACAGGGCGTGAATTCAGCTTTTTCTTTATTTATATATTTTACTATTTTAAATCCCCCATAGTCCTCTCCTACAGCACTTATCAGTGCCTTTGTTCCTGAATTCAGCAGTCTGAGCCAGATTGGCCCATCAATACACTATCAGAGAAGGTACGCAAGATAAGAGTTCTGCTGCTATCTGTCTGCTGTGAATAAGCTGTCTAGAGGTCTCCACAGTCCAGGTCAATGCACATACACTAACACATATAGTGTACCTGCACACTCACACTGAATAAGCTGTCTGGAGCTTCTACAGTGTAATTCTGCACATACACAGATGCAGAGTTTTATCAGAGAGGAACTCAATGCAGCACGGAAGATATTACTACATCTAGTGTATCTCAACCCCAACATTATGTTACTCTAATAGTTAAAACTTTGGTAAAAAGAAAATATGTCCTCCAGTGAGACAGCAAACGTTTAAACTTAGCACCACCCAGCTTGTCCACAAGGACAAATTATACACCAAATCTTTTTATTATCTCATAAATCAACTCAAATCATTTTCATTAATATGTTAGCTCAGTTATGTCAATTCTGACTTCTCAACTAGAATTGTGTTTGGGTTCAAATTTAGTGGAAAGCCTGCTTTTTTCTATTTTTATTGAGACTTTGTTAGCACTGTCACCTCACAGCATGAAGACTCCTGGTTTGAACACACCCAGGTCCTGCACGGGCTCTCTCTGGGTGCTCTGGCTTCCTCCCACAGTCCAAAGACATCCATATTAGGTGACTCTAAGTTGACTGTTGGTGCGAATACCCTACCATAGACTGGTGACCTGTCCAGGTGTACCCATCCTCTCACTCTGAAATAGACTCTGACCCTCCAACGCTTAAAACAGTGGTGAGTATAAAACACAATTGTTAAAAACAACAACAACACAAAACTATGTTTATAATAATTTCTACCATTTTGGAGACTTCATCAGAGTGTGATCACCAAACAGTCTATTGCTCCATCTCAATGTGTTATGTTCAGCTATTTCAAATAAAACTCAGAATCACAGAGTGACTGTAAAATGCATTTAATCAGAAGATGTATACCAAATAAGTAAGAGAACAGGAAACAGGCAACTTACCTTTGGAGCTATAAAATAAAATCATTTATTTAATATTCCTTTAACAACTTTGATGTAGGGATACTTATGGATATCTTACAGGACTTTAAAGGTACATGAGACCAAACAGGATGATGACCAGATGTGTACAATATCACAAACATGGCTCCATATCTGGATATTTAATAACTTATCTCTGCTCCCTCACATGATCAGTATTGTTTTTATGTTAGATGTCTTTGCATTGAGTGCGTTTGTCTGAACATACTTGAAAGGATTATCGTCACTGATTACATCAGATTTTGAAGCCAGAAGTGTGAGACTGAAAAATCTAATTTTATACACAGCGTACATGCAGTCATGTGAAAAGAACGTTTTTACAGGGCTCAGTTCATTCCTGTAATTTAGTAGCTTAGAGGAGCATTTTGAGGAGCAGTAACTAAAATAACGGTGTGACGTTGTCTCTCAGATCGTTGTGGAGAAATTTGTTTATACACAGTTCTCTTAAGGTCCTGCGACAGCGTTTCAGTGCGATTGAAGTCTGACCTTTGACTGAACCTTTACAACCCCTCGATCCTTGTCTTTTTCAGCCATTCTGTTGTGTTTGGGATCATTGTCCTGATGAATGACCCACTTTTAGCCAAGCTTTACTTGTCAGACAGATGGCCTCACATTTGACTTCAGATTACATCAGTATACAGAGGCATTGCAAACCCAAATTAAGCTTACAACCATGCTTGATACCTGTGTGTGGTGTCACTATGCATTATTGCTAAGCATCTCTGTTTTGGTTTTGTCTGTCCATAGAGCACTGGTCGAGAAGTCGTGTGGTTTGTTCAAATCCAAACTTAAGCTGTACTGCCATGTTCTTTTCTACGGAGGAGACGTTTTCTCCTGGCAACCCTTCTAAAAACTTATTGAGTTTTTTTCCAATTGTACTTTCATGAAATGGTAAATGGCCTGTATTTGTATAGCGCTTTACTTAGTCCCTAAGGACCCCAAAGCGCTTTACACTACATTCATTCACCCATTCACTCACACATTCACACACTGGTGAACGCACACCCGAGTCCTGCAAAAACTTTGTTTTTCTTACATTACTGTAGATGAATAAAACTATTCTGTGAATTATAAAGTGAAGGAAAAATCTTTTTACCACACTTTAACATTCCAGTCATGTTGTGTATCACTTTCACCTATAGACAGCAGTCCCCAAGGGTTCAAGACCAACACAAGATTTAAAGGTCATTTTCACGAATTATTCTGGACTCATGCCCAGATGTTGAGAACATCTTTTATTTTTCCCGGAAATTTTAAGCTTAGTCATCAGTGTGTCCCATCTGTGCTGTGTTTAAACAAAGCATCCTGGGACTGTGAAGGTTAAGAGAGGATGAATACAATGAGCACCTTCCCATTAGAGCCACAGATCAGAAAAAGAAGGGACAGAGTAGGAGGGAAACAGGCAGCTAGAGACTGATTAAAGACAGTTGGGTGTAGTGTCAAAATGTGTGAAAAGGGGTGGGGGAAGAGGAATGAGGAGACTTATCTTTGGCTGTGACCTGAAACAGCTGTTTCACTGCAGTGCATTGAAGATGAATCCTCACTCATTTCCTCTTCATCCTGTGACTCTATTTATGATGCCAGTTTACTGTCTTCAGAGGGACATGGACCCACTTCTTCCCTGAAGAGAGAAAGAAAATCAATTCGACTTAGTGATCAATCACTACAAGGAGAAAGGAGGTGTACTGTTTTGTAAAACAAGGTGATTGTGTCAAGTCTCTCCTTCTGCTTTTATTCCGCATAGAGCTGAACAGAATCATGAAATGCTTTTCCGGATGTTATAGCTTCTGTGGGATGAAGCCGTGACAGCCATAGGATGCTGCTCTAACACTGCAGATTTGAGATTTGACATTGAGCTGAAAGTCTTTCATGAGCTTGGTTTTAGTGGTAATGTGGAGGTTTTGGCCTGTCATCAGCAGCTGAAGACTCCCCCTGCATGCCACAGCTGTCACCCAGAAAACACCCAGAGATGAGAGAGAGAGAGGAGAAAAGACAAAAACGAAAAGGATGTGTCTCTTTGTCGCTCTTAGAGGTCAGGAAAATCTGTTAAAAACCAAATCCTTTGTTCAGTGCTCAGCGTATCAGTCTCTCTCTTCCTTCCTCTCTGTCTCTTTCTCTTTTACATCTGAGAAAATATAGTCTGTTTGGGCTGTTTTAAATATAAAAGAATTTATTGACATTTTTCCATATTTTTGAACCATGCACTAAATTTTATAATTTACAAAACGCCCATGAATTTCTGTTAAAAAACAAAAGTTCTGCCTTAAAGTTACCTGGAACTTATGAGGAAAGGCTGGAAGGTTCATGGGACTGACTGATCAAGTAAGTGACAAAAGATTCAGTCCAGTGAACTGCAGACCTCTCTCACATCAGCAAAGTTGGCAAAACCCGATATTCTTTTGTTCTATAGACCTAGTAGTGGAAACTCAAACTTTCTGAAAAGCAAAGGCTGTCTTAGATGTGGTGTACACAAACACAGAACTCCACAATAGTTGTGAGGATGCTTTGCTGCTTCAGGGCTAGAGCAACTCTAAATCCTGCTTTCTGACATTCCCCTGAAAGTATGGCGACCATATTTTGATTTCCAAAAAAAGAGGACACTTGGCCCAGTCATGAAGAACTTTAATAATACTGTTTGCTTAAAGAAAACTTTAACATATTTAAACGATGCCAAAAAAAGAGAACGGTTGGTCAACCTACCTGAAGGAGAAAGTCAGATCATCAGTCTTTGAGTTAAAGTTCACCTGCAGCTGGGTTATGGACAGTTAACCAAAAGCATTAAAGTACACCTGTCCACCTGTCCTTTCACACCAAATGGTTGAGAAACATAGCCAGCCTGCTTGAGTCTGAAGGAAGTTTGATAAATACGATATTATTAAAACATTTTATCAAAAGAAGAAAAAGTTTATTTTTCTCACCGTCTCTTAGGTCCTGGCTCAAGGTTGAATCATTGGCTTTGTCTCTATAGTACTGGATGATCTTAACCTTACAAGGTCAAGTGTCTTGAGATCACATATGTTACGATTTTGTGGTATATAAATGAAAGTGAATGCAGAACAGGAACATCAAGGTTGCAGGTTAGCGTGGACTGACTGGTAGAATACTTGAAAAGAATCAGCAGAACTGCAGGAGAAAATGAATGCAGGATGAATACCAAGGAGCAAAGGAGGTTTGGAGGAGAATGTGTAAGAGGAGAGTTAAAGGACAGGACGTTGGAGAGGAGAGACGGAGCGGAGCGGCATATGACTGGTCGTCTATGGAGGTTGATGACCGGCCCCTGTCAGTCAAGCTCACACAGAGAGAGCAGGGCCCTGCCATCTGCTCCAAAGTTAATGGGAAGGAGACAGGCTGGGGAGGTGAGATGTGTCAACACAAACCAGAGGGGCTGGAAGGAGAGGAAACAGTGAGAGGATGGAGGTCTGAGGGAGAATGAGGTGAATGGAGGTGAACTATAAAGCAGGACATAGAAACCAAGGACAGGAAGTAAGTGATGCCTAATGGAGGTAGAGAAGGTTTGAGTGCTTGGGTTAAATCAAGACGGAAGTCAATAGAACATGAAGAACTTTGAGCTAAGATTGCATCCCATCCCAAACATGCAAAGAGTCATGCTATGACTTCTGCACATCACAATTAACAGATCTCATACCATAAGTGCAAAAACCAAAGAAAATTTTTATGTTTTGTGAAGTTTAGCATGTTAGTTTGCATCATCAGCCTATTTTGAGATACTTTGTATTTCAAATAACACTGAAGCCACAGGATAGTTATCTTAGTTATGTGGGAAAGAGTCCCATGATTGCAGTTAGACACTGTTAATTTTATTGTATAGCTAAAGATAACAGCTACCGCTACCTTAAACATGTTTAACACTTGAGAATTAAACAGAAAAAAGCAGAAAGTACTGGACTAACCAAAGTACTTTCAAAGGGCAACATGCGCATATTGTTAAAAGTCTAAAAAGAATTTTAATGACTGTTGCAGAGGAGTAAAATTCAATATGGGGGGGGGGGGGGGGGGGGGGGGGCATATTTTTGGAAATGTTAACCTGAAAAATTGATCCCAACTAAATCAGCACTAGCTCATGAAACGAAAACCATAATGAACAGCCCTCACTTTTATCGATATGAGATGCTAACCAGAACTTTGACATTTAACAAGTGTTCTTTAGTGGTATTGATCTCTGGCTCTCTTCCACATTGTGTCATTTGTCCTGTCTCACTCCCCTCAGATGGCTCCCTGAGCCTGGTTCTGGTGCAGGTTTCTTCCTGTTAAAAGGGAGTTTTTCCTTCCCCATGTCTCCAAGTGTTTGCTCACAGTGGGTCATCTGATTCTAGGGATTTTCTCTATATTATTATTTGAATTTAAAATGGATTTACTAGCAACTACTACCAGATCAAAGTCAATTCTGATAATCTGAAGTAAGATCATAAATATTTCATTCCAGTAAATAAAAATGCTTTAACAATTGCAACTCTTGATCTACCAAGTTTAATTCAATTTAAGAAAATAATAGTGCGTGCATACAGTTTAGTCATAGTAACGTCTCAAAATCTTCATAAACGCACTACCTGACAACCTCCTGGTATCTAATTACACAAGCAAAATATCCTATTGGTGATGAATAAAAAATACACTGGTTAAAAATAAAAGTAACATTTAAAATTTTTGTATAGATTCATTATATGCAAATTAGTTATATGTGGCATTTTTAGACAATGGGCTTTTCACCCATATCAGGAGTCTGAGTATGAGAAAAGGAGAGATCGCATAAAGAGAATAAATTCATGCATATGGGCAGGTGGTGCTTTAGTCAGCCATATTGTTTCTCAGTTATTCCTAAAAGCAGAGCAAGAGGCCACAATAAATTGCTGATCCCCATTGTAATGTTAAGAGTTCATGCCTTCCCTGCATTCCTCACATACTTTAGGCTTTTCAGCTGTTTGTTGTGGATGTGAGCTTGATGCCTAATCAATTGCTTTTGTGAATCTCTGAGAGCTTCTTAATAGACCATGTATGACACCCCACTGAGGCCAAAGACCTTTGGCAGTTCAATTAGACCCTTCTATTGTAGATGGTGATGCACATCGTGATCAGAATAACTATCTCACAGAGGCATCTTAAACATCTGCTCCGTATAAATTATGAAAGATCCAGTTTGTGTCATGGATGAAAAGACTCATACAGGGTAAATGATCTAGAGGAAAGCCCAAGGTCAGAGAAAGTAGTGATACTGATGATGAGACATGGCCAACAACTTGGAATAACCAAGTAACTGTGTGTTTCTAGTTGTAATTTGGAGCTATAAAAAACAAGTTTTTGTGAGGTTATTGAGCTGAGACTCACACCACCTGTTCAAAAACGTCCGGGAACTAGGTCACTGCTAGACAAAGTCAAGACCAGACAAAGTTACCAAGGCTCAGGTTAGAATTCAGGTCTCGGAACAAGGCTTTCCTCTCAGCCATCACACACGCGCTACCCCCTGCTGTTGGACATGAACAATACTTGGGAGTGCTTTCTCTCAGGTTCACCCTCCCCCCTCGGGTTAACCTCCTGACTGGACAACAGATGGACTGTGGAGGTGCCCAGACAACAACACTTCCTGCTTATTGTGTGTGTTTGTGCGTGCCTGCCTGGATGGCTGTGTGTTGTTAGGTCAGCATGGCTACAGATGCAGGTGTAATCCTTCATGTCTCTCCATGACACTGTTATCAGTCATTGCCCAAACTGTGGGTCTTGTTCGGGGTCTGTTTAGCTATGAGCTGATCAAACTGAACATCACACTTCAAACACTTTGTTTGTCATTAGTGTACACATTCTGTGACACAATTTTGGATTTTTGATCTTACTGAAATCCATCTCAATTCATCTGAATCTTTTTTGGATCACGGTGGGGCTGGAGCCAATTCCAGCTGTCAGTGGAAGAGACAGTGGTACACCCTGTACAGGTTGCCAGTCCATCACAAGGCTGCCAGAGAGATAGACAACCATTCCTGCTGGTATTCACAACTCCTGTCAATTTATCACCAATAAACCAAATGTGCATGTCTTTGTATAGTGAAAGGAAGCTGGAGTACCCTGACAGAACACAGGGATAACATGGAAACTCTATTGCTTTATTCAGAAGTTAACTGAATTCAGCTTCTGTGGCCGTAGATAAGAATAACATGCTCTGCTGTATAATGCACCCCAAACTGTCGTGTAAAAATACGTCTGCTCATTCTTAGTTCTGTAATAATGTAGGTGTGATCCACATGAGTGCATAACAAAGTGAACTGCAGGGAAATTAGCTTAGTTTAAATCAAGCAATATTTGTTAAAAGTTGTTTAAATAGGGGAAAAAATTAACGTTAGCATGTAAATCTACCATACAGGTTAATTCTCATCTGCAGTCCCTGGTAGGTTGATGGCATATATAAATCAAGAAAAGCATATAAATGGCTGAAAAATGTCATGCAGTGAAAACATGCAAATATGACAAAGAAGATGTAGCTGATAAAGAATGCAAAACAGCTGCTGCGAATGAATGTAATATCATAGAGACCTGTTAAATCCAGTCTGGCTTCCTGGACAAAAAAGCACACCATTTCCTTATCATTTCAGGTGTTAATACAATGAATTGTGTGTAATTCTGTGTAAGTCATTTCAAGTGATATGCAATTGCATGGTAATTTTACAGAAAATCTAATTTTAGGTACTGCATGAATAATTTTAAGTATTGAACAGCTTCAGGTTTTCTACAGTTAAGGAGGCACAAATTACTCTGTTAGTACATTTAATTAGTGAATAAGTCATTTGAAGTTGAGGCTAAATTCTGGTATCTTACATGAAAGGAGACACAAATTATAATTATATATAATTATATGAGTAATTTTAAGTACTGCGTAATTTCTTGTTAATTTTGCAATAAAACTAACAATATTTTCCCATCTTACATTGTAAGTACACTGTTCTTTTCTCAGCATGGGCCATATTATGGAGTGGCTTAACCTTGCCTAACTTCAAAGTATTTAAAAAGAAAAGAGGCACTCCTTTGCAGTTTAGACATCTGTGCGTCTTTGCCCGTGATGCACCGGCCCCAGCCTTAGTCCACTACTTGTGAAGCGCTCACAAGTTCTTGAATTTACTTTTCTTGACAACTCTTTAAAGCTTGTGCATTTTTCCTATCACTCAATGTAAAAATGTGTTGTTACTCAATGTTTCATAATGGACTTTGACACAGCACTCTTTGAAGGTGTCAGTGATTGTCATCTGGTCATCTGTGAATTTGGAAGTCTTCCCCATGATTGTGGTTGTATTCATGTAATGAGAGAGATATGTGGTATTTGTACTGTTTGAACAGAAATGTAACTGACTTCAAAAATGAATAATTTAAGATACTGGATTTCTTACTTTTAGGAGCCATAATCAGTAACTGATATATTTCACTTTATATGTACTGAATATAGAATATAACAAAGTCATTTCAAATGTTTAAATCTTTTTTAAATTAAACTAAGAAAAACAATACTAAATTAATATTCTAACTATTATAGCCTATGTTGGGACAGGAACCCCCGGAGTCCAGAGATGCAGTTGTCCTCTCAAAATGATTTCAGTCAGTCTTGGCACTCAAGACTAAAACTTGGCTTTTTCCTAAATTTAAAAAAAAAAATGTTTATCAGCATTACAAGCATTTATTTATTCTTGTTTTTATATATTTATGGAATATGACCTGCAGCTGTGGCTTGGTACAGATGCACAGAGTCTTTTCATCACCTTTTTCCTCTGGACAGCAGCTAGTAAATATCTACTAACTGTAAGCTATAGACATAAGAAAATAAGATTCACAAACATTTGTGAGCTCTAGAATTGTTGATGTTTTTGCAAAGCAGACATAAGATGACATGAGATTGATGCCAACAACTAAAGATGCTAACATCTTTAGTTTAACTTAGACATTTGCACAAGGGCAACAGCTGTGACTCATGGACTCCACTAGACTCTGGAAGATGTGCTGCGGTACCTGGGACCAAGATGTTAGAAACAGATCCTTTAAGTCCTGTAATTTGCAAGATTAGGCCTGCATGGATCTGACATCTTTGTCCAGCACATCTTACAGAAGCTCAATTGGTCTGAGATCTGGAGAAATTTGGAGGCCAATGCAACACCTCAGACTTGTTGCTGTTTCATGCTGCTGCACACAGAGGCACTCAATTTAATGTATATCAGTTTTATTATTCCTACTTCTTTAAACTGGCTATTTCAGCCATCATTCCCAGTCCTCCACACACAACCCAAGGTCCTGGCATACTACTGTTTTTAAAGACAGGGAAGGCGTGATTTACAAAGAGCTCCGTTAACCAGCCTCCCCAACCACTGCCCCTGAAACCCAATGGACCACCCCTCCCCTGCAGCTGAACAACAAACTACACCCCGCTGCCACACCAAGATTTTCCAAAACGCATCTTGCTGCCAGGTGTTCCCCAGGCAAATGATGTACATGCACCTGGCCATCCACATGATATAAAACAAAATGTGATTCATCAGACCAGGCCACTTTCTTTCTTTGCTCCATGGTCCAGTGGCCATTGTTGGTGCTTTTGCTGGTGTACAGGGGCTAGCATGGGCACCCTGACTGGTCTGCAGCTGTGCAGCCCCACACACAACAAACTGTAATGAACTGTGTATTCTGACACCTTTCTATTAGAACCAGCATGAACTTTTTTGGTAATTTGAGCTACCCAAGCTCGTCTGTTGGAATGGACTACACGTGCAAGCCTTCCCTCCCCATGTGCATCATTTAGCCTTGGCAGTCAATGACTCTGTCACTGTTTCACAACTGTTCTTTCCTTGGATAACTTCTGATAGATGCTGACGACTGCAGAGTGGGAACACTCCACAAGAGCTGCAGTTTTGGAGATGCTCTGATTGAGGACATATAGCCACAAAACTTTGGTCCCTCCCACTTGTTCAAATCCTCAGGCTTGCCCATTTTCCCTGCTTCCAACACATCAACTTTGAGGACAAAATGTTCACTTACTCCCTAATAAAGTGCTATACAAATATAGGCCATTTACCATTTACCATTTAATAAATCCAACCTACTATCAAGTGCCATGATGAAGAGATAATCAATGTTATTTGCTTCATCTATCAGTGGTCATAATGTTATTCCTGAATGCTTTTTGCTCCACTTCAGTTAGCTTTGAGCCTGTAAGATGTCACCTAATAGCCTGTAAAATGTAAATGTAAATGTATAATCTAAACTTCAGGAATTACGTTCTCAATATTATGTCTGACCAACAATTGGTCAGTATGCAGTTTGCTGTCCTCTTAATTTTTAAAATCTGAAGGTGGCATCATTTCTTCTGTATGTGACACATCTCGCACATTTATCATTCCTATGAAACATTATAATATAATACCGATGACAGCCAGCACTCTGCACTGATAAATGGAGACAGAGACTGTTTGATATATCGAACACCATTCAATCAGTCACTGTCAGTAAGTTCACATTCCTACTATTTGAAACTAAAAGTTGGGATTTTTTTCAGTTTGAAGCCTTTGTAATGAACAAACACAGTCTTCCACAGTTTGGCGTGCATAATCATCACTCAGCAGCTGAAGACTCGCATATGTTATGGCAACAAATTAGACATTCAAAAGAACAACAAACATTTAGCACCTCGTCAAACAGAGCAGCTCTGTCTGCACCAACTCCTGCTGTGTGGCGCTACTGTTCTCAAGCTGCTCCAGGGCTCTTCATATATACTATACACACTCACGCAGGCAATATGAGTGCACACACACACACACACACACACACACACACACACACACACACACACACACACACATACAAACACGCAGGAAGGCATATTTAACTAGGCACACGTAAATGCTGTAGCACAAAAAAAAATGTGTGCACATACACACAGAGACAAATACAAACACTCCCACACACACTGGTCTCCAACAGTGGTGAGAGTCTATCAACACTTAGTGACATCTGGCAGGGATGCTGCCTTGTAAAGTATATTTTGTTTGTTTGTGTGTGTGTGTGTGTGTGTGTGTGTGTGTGTGTGTGTGTGTGTGTGTGTGTGTGTGTGTGTGTTGGTGAAATATGTTGCAAAGACAGATGTAATTTTAGTTTTAGACCCCTTTAGCCTCCACTTTGACTGCCAGGTCAAACCATTTTCATTTTATATGCTGGTTACACTTTTTAATCCAAGCAAAAATGTTGTATTTGAAAAGCACTTAGAGCAAATTTTCTTTTTTACATTTTTAAACTTGAAATTTGGTCAGTTGGACCCACATCATAATGGGAGGGTTAAAGCCCATTTCGTACATTAACATCTGTTAATATGACAGCATCTCTCTGTGAATCTTCACCTTCATCACTTTCATTTAAAAAAATGGAGCCAGCTATTTTACTACTGTTGCCCTTGTAAAATTTATCACTTTTAACATAGCACAAGTCTGAAAGCATAACTGATAGGTAAGCATAAGATTAACTAAATTGGTTGACTAAATGATACCTCACCTACTGTGTGGACTGACAACCGAATCAAACCAGCAGCAAACAATTAACCATGGCTTGGACTGAACCACAAAATCTACAGACTGAGCCAAATGATGGGTGAGCATACAGATGCTCTTATTAGTACTGTCAATTCCTGAATAGTGAAAAACTGTAATCTATGTGCGGGCTGCAGGTGTGTTGTTCTGTAACGTCACTGTAAATGTTTCCAGTTTTAAAGCCTGAGGCTTTTTCTTTGTGGTTTCTGCACTCCCACAGGTCAAACATGCCAGTTAGGAGAAGAAAGGAGGGCATAGGAATGAATCGGGGAAGAAGCTTAATCGACAAAACTATTATTGCTACTAAGGAAGCATAAGACAAAACTGAAGTAAAAGAATTTCTGAGTAGGTAAAAGAATAAAATAAAAGCCATTCATTTAATTGAGAATTCAAGTTTATTTATATGGCTTTGAATGCAAACAACAGCTGCCTGTCTCTAATACTGTAAGGTAATCCCTACAGTATTAGAGACAAGGTCAGCGATCTGATGATCCCCTATGAGCAAGCACTTGGCAACTGTGGAGAGGAAAAACTCCCCTTTGGGAAGAAACCTCTAGCAGAACCAGGCTCAGGAAGGAGCAGCCATCTGCTGGGACTGGCTGGGTTTTCAACTGTTGTTTGCATGGCTGAGATGGTAAGAGCCTACGGTAATTAACACCATTATACCCCAATTATTAGTTATGTCCCAATTAAAATGGTCATAGTCCAGTTAGAGCCAAATAAATTTGGCACTGATATTTTCTTATGTTGTTCAAAAGTTGAAAATGTAGACATGAAGTTCTTTCATTCTTTCCATTTCCATGGAGGAAAATTAAAGGTTTTGTGTTAAACATATTGAAGTTCAATATCTAATTACATTTAGTGTGGAGAGCAAGACATTTGAAAGTAAAATACTAATGCAAATAGTATCTACATCTAGTGACCTCGAGTTTGCTTCAAGATGTCTTAGGATTCTGCCACTGACTGCTACGACCCTTTGCCAGACCACAGGACAAATGGTCACAATTGCTGGCTTGTACAGGTTAAACACTGTGGTAAGAGATTGCTCTGAAAATCCAGTTACTCTCTGCTCAAAATGAATTTGATTTAGCCTGGAGAGCAAGACATTTGAAAGTAAGATACTAATACAGATAGCATCTACATCTAGTGACCTCGAGTTTGCTTCAAGTTGTCTTGGGATTCTGCCACTGACTGCTACAACGCTTTGCCAGACCACGGGAGAGATGGTCACAATTGCTGATTTGCACAGGTTAAACACTGTGGTAAGAGACTGTCCTAAAAATCCAGTTACTCTTCTGGTGTTAGAAACCCCTCTACGAGGAGGAATCTCATTATGTTCTTGTCTCCCTACCAAGGGTGGCCTGTCTCTGTTCACAATTTCATCATGGTGTTCTGTGACTCTGGGGCAATATCTTAGGTCTGAGATCCTGATGTCCAACACATCTCTATTTGAATTTTCCCATAGCTGATGTCTTCGACTCACAAAGGGCTGTTGCTGTATATTTTCAGGGTGAAGAATTTCACACACTTGGTTTAACCCGCTGGTCTGATTATGTGGTTCTGTGAGTCTGCTGGAGCGGGATTTATGCTGATTTGGCAGAGGTACCTCATGTACCACGTATACAGTTTGGTCAGCAGTGGGTGAACGTTGGTCATCAAATCCCAAAGTTTTTCCAATGATTTGGTGAGCATAAGTGCCCACAATACAAATCGCGTCCCAAACGGAGTTTGACATATTTACAGATGATGTGAGTTCTCTTACTATTTCTTTGCTTAATTCTTGCAGTACTGCAGTTATAGCAGGTAAACAAGCTTTTAGCTCTTTTTCATGTGAGCCCTAGGTCTATTTATGGATTTCTGGGGATCAAAGGGAAAAAAATCTGTGACGTCGCAAGGGTCACGTGAACATGGACAACAGTAGTGTATTTTTCCGCAGTTTAAAATTGCTAGCGACTGTGGCGATTGAAAGACGTGATTTTTTTTATATTTGCTAACTACTGGCGCTACATGAAGGAAAACTGTTATCTACGTGCGGCCGTCCTAAATATTTTTAAGTGATTTCATGTCTTTTTGTACCGAACAAATAGATGTAGCGAAGCCGAAAATAATGAAATATGTGTTTGCGTATAATCATATCTAATCAATGTCAGACTTGACGTTCATGTGTTTTCTATGACACAGTAAAAGTTTCCGGTTTCTAATTCTAAGGGTTTCTGTGACTGTATTTTCACACTGTGCCTGCTGTTGGTCTTCTCCAGGCTTACTCCCACAGCTCAGACATATGGATATATAATAATATAATATTTATGGTAAAATGAGGTGCAGGTTCCCTACAAGAGCAGCTGATGTAAACCTTTGTTCTCTAACGCCAGATATTCAGATGGACTGAGAAATTATTACAAATTAAAATACAAAAGTAAGGAATGTGTTTTTAAAAAGACTGACCTATCTCATTATAATTAATATTGAAATAATCTTTAATTGACATTGATTCTACTCCTGAACTTTCCATTTCATGTCGCACACATCACTGAACACCTGCTTGATTATTTTTATTATTATTATGTTATTTTTCATAGACTTCTTTGAAATGTTCAAAAGCATTTTAAAGATTTTGTTTCAGACTCAACCACATTTATATTTAGTCTTGTTGGCTGAGACCACAATTGTGGAGATTTTGCTGATTTACATGGTGCCATGCTGAGTGGCAGCTTGTTATCTCCAGTAAGTGGCAACAAGCTAGTAAGACACTCATGTTAGTAAAAGATTTCTACTCTATTTCTACTTCATATCTTTTCTTTGCTGAGAATTCAAGTAAACATCTTATGATGTGTTTCAGTCTTTTACTCTGATAGTAGAAATACATTTAAAATAAATAAAGTTGATCACTTATGTAACAGATTTATCCATTGGTTCTAATAGCATATTTTAAAAACTAAATTGACAAATGTATTAAAAACAGTGCAAGTAATGCAAAAAGATTGTTGAAGGTTTTATTTTCAACACAGGCTACAGTACAGGAGGGATGTCAGCCTAAGGCCTGTAACCCTAAGCCAGTTTGTGGGTCCAAGTTTCAGAAGTGACTGAGTACATAAATACAGTGCTATGTGCTGCTTAGGTAACAGAAAGCTGAATTCCGTTTATACACACTTGACTGTTGAGGTGTTTGACATAAATAATCTTGGAAGAAAGACTTCTTCTGGAAGATGGACCAGCATTAGATGAAGAATGTTTTTGTGTCTCTCCACTTCTGCTTCTTTTTAACAGTGGACCTCCTTCAGGATCTCGCTCCGCCCAGCGGACATGGAATCTACTGCCTTTAGATGCTGCTTTACACTTGAGCTAAAAACATATTGGCAAGGAAAATGGCATCCTCTGCTCTCCTTTGTCTTGCTGAGCAGCCAGTTCAACTATACTACATTAGGAAGATTAAGAAAAAAAGACAAGATGATGGATGTAGGGAGGCCCAAGGCACATCCATGCTCACAAATATCACTGAGTATTTCTGACAGTGAGGTGAAGACACTACTTACTTGGATTCAGCAAGCAAAAGGTGTGTGTTTGATAGAGAGAGAGAGTGTGAGTGAGTGAGTGAGTGAGTGTGTGTGTGTGTGTGTGTGTGTGTGTGTGTAAGTGGATGAGTGGGTGGGTGTGTGCTGGGCTATGTTCTGCCAACATCTGGAGTCTAGACTGAATGACTCTGTGCTAGTGGGCAACAGCCCATCTCCCTGTCACCCACTCTGTTTTCTTGGGTGCTGCTGTGCATTCCTTCACCCACGTGTGTGTGTCTTTGTTGTGTGCATTACTCAGATTGTGGGGACATGAATCTGTTCACACTCCTACCTGAGTAGGGACAAATATAAACAGCGTCCATAATTTAAATCACTTAATTTGAAAGTGATGACTTTAGATTAGTATATATGTAAGATTGAGAGAAAGCAGTGGTTATACTGAGGTCTTCCAGGTGCTTGCCTGACAATAAGGACCAAAGCCTGGAGTTGTGAGGCTGTGCAGAAATTTGAAAGGCAGGTGTAAATACGGTCAAAGGAAAATGAAAAAGTCTACAAGAAGTCTGCATAAACTGGAACTTGTTGAGAGAAGTGGCCAAAAAACCAAAGCTGTAATCTGTAAACTTTACATGGAAAGAAACCACAAATAACAACATTTGTTATGCCTGTATGTTTCCTGTGAAGACTGTTTAAAATATATGCCCTTCAAATGGCGTGCACTGCAAACACCATACCTGAAATGCAAAAAGAAATTATTGTGTACTAGCATGGCTAATGGATTATTGGAGGTGCAGAGCAACTATTTCAACAAACCTTTAAATGAAAAATGTTTTATTTTGTTTTATTTATTTATTTCAATTTGGATTAGCAGAACCTCCAGCAGACACTGGATGTTTCTATAGTATGTGAACAAATTTGCATTTCAGAAACAAGCTTGCAGCATCGGACTTGCAACTGTAAATGTTTTACTTAGTCTACTTCTTGCACATTCTGTGGCGTATAAAACAAACATTTGACTAATAAGCTAGCAGGCCATTTGAAAGTATCAAAGTCATGTAGTCAGATAGTAACATGACAGCATCCTCTGTTCTTTGTAGACTAGTTTACAAAATTTAATTTAACATGAAACTAACTAAGGGTTTTGTTGGATTACGTATACTATATGGACAAATGTATTGGGCCACGCCTCTTAATCACTGAATTCAGGCGTCAGTCCCGTTGCCACAGGAGGAGCAGGAATGTGTATCAGAGCACGGCCAGTGAATTTTTTTCCCTTGATATTCAGTGTTGTGCATCTCTTTAGTAACGCCCATGCTTTTAGTATGTCTATGCTCTCAGTGTCGGGTTTTAGTGACTTCCTTCACACCAACACATTCATAGCTCACCACTGATCCATATTTGTTTTCTTCTCCAGAATAAAATTCAAAGTACTGAAAAAGATGCAATATTCATCACAGTATAATAAGTAATTTGTCAATATGGGCCTTTATATTTCATGAAAAGCATCTCAACTGAAAGTGGGACAGTTGAAGGAGACCACTTTGAAGGGAAGATAGGCCAAATTTAAATCAGGTATGTTTTCTTTTTTTTGTTCATATTTGTGTGTTTTTAAATCAATATAAACAAATTTTGTCTCAAGTGTCAAGGAACTTCTTCTTTAACATCTCGTAAGAATTTAGGACACATTAATTCTTCTCTGTAGGACTTTTATAGCACCTTGCCTCATATCAGCATTTATCAGTTGTTGACCATAACAGAGATCTTCATTCAAGTGTTTAGCGTATGTCTTCTTTATGACCTCCTTTGAATAACCTTGGGCCTTCCACATCATAACATCATAACATTATAACATCATAATTTCATCTGACTACCAAACAACTTGAGCACAGAAAGCATATAAGAACTATCAAAGCAATAGGCCGACATTAATTCCATGATCAAAAGTGTTTTGTTTCTTCAAGAATTTTTTAATGCAAAAGTCCTGACAAAAAAAATTCTGGATTTTTTTCATACTGTATGTTTCAGTTTTAAAGTAAATATTTAAATGAAATACTTTGGACATTTACAGTGTCCTTTACCCTCAGATACTGTGACAGGTCTCTGACCTTTTCCTGAGAAAACAATTAATCGATTCATGAGAAAATTCACCAAGCAATCATTGATTATTAAAGTATTCATGAATTTCAGTCCTTAAGGCCTTCATCATTAAAAAAAGTACTAATAATGATTAATAAAAAACTGTCATTTTCTGTTTCCAAGAGCATTTTGCCAGTGTTGACATCATACAGTTTTATTTGTTAAAGACGTTCCTCAGCGTCCTATTAAACCCAGCAATGGCAGGCCACAAGCCAGTGTACTCCTAGTACTGATCCCAAGTCTGGAAAATTGGGAGGGTTGCATCAGGAAGGGCATCCGGTTGAAAATCTTGGCCAAATCAAACATGTGGATCAGAAAACATGAGATTTTTAAAATGCTTCCAGTGCTGTTGGCCAACAGGGTGCTAGTTGAAACTTGGCCAAACGAAGACAGATGAAAGTGGATTTTGTGAAAAGGATGGAAGTGGCTGTGGTAAACACACACCTTGAGAATAGGCAGGAACATAAGGTAACCTATAATCTTATGCAGATGGATGGTAGTCTGTAGAATGACTTTGGACATCACGAAGAGGAAGCGAGTGAAACAGATGCAAGGATTAAATGGTGGAAATGGAAGAAGGAAGACTTTTGCGCAGGGTTCATAGAGGAGATAACACAGACTCCGGGTGGTAGGGAAGTCTTACCTGATAACCACGGGAGTACAGCTGAAGTGCTGAGGAAAACCAAGAAGGTGTTTGGTGCATCCTCCGGTGGGGGGAAACAGGCCAAGGAGACTTGGTGGTGGAATGAGAAAGTGCTGGAAAGTATTCAAAGGAAAAGGTTAGCAAAGAAAATGTGGGACAGTCTGGGAGAACATAGACAAGAAGTTATAGGTGTACAGCAAAGAGAGGTGGCAAATGGAAAGGAAAAGGCCTGTAGTGAGTTGTAAGACTCAATACTAATGGATGAGAAAACAACCGATTGGCTAGGCAGAGAGATCGAACTGGAAAGGATGTGCAACAGGTTAGAATAATTCAGGACATAGAGAGGGAAATGTGCTAACAAGTGAAGAGAGTGTGTTGAGAACATCAAAGAGTACTGTGAGGAGCAGATGAATGAAGAAAATGAGGGAGAGAGGAGGATGGATGCAGGACAGTCAGTGAATCAGGAAGTGCCGAGGATTAGTAAGGAGGAAGACAGGGCAGATATGAAGATGATGATGATTGGCAGTGTAGTTGGTCCAGATGACATTACATAAACAAGGGTAATGTGCAGGGCTGTAGTAACTACAGACGGATAAACTTTATGGGCAATATCCATGAATGTGTTGGGAAAGGGTTGGCAAAGCTAAGTTAAGAGAGGTGACAATCAGGGAGAAGCTTCATACAGAGAAAGAACACTTCAGATATGATGTTTAAAAGGTCAGAAGGAGCTCCACTGTGTCTTTGTGAATGTAGAGAAAATATATGATAGAGTACCAAGAGAGGAATTGCAGTACTGTGTGCGGAAGTCAGGACTGGCGGACAAGTATGTGAGGGTGGTGCAGGACATGTATGAGGACAGTGAGACAGTGGTGAGGTGTGCAGTAGGAGTGAAAGATTGGTTCAAGACGGGGCGGGATTACCTCAGAGATCTGCCCTGAGCCCCTTCTTGCAGTGACAATGGAAAGGCGGGCCCATAAAATCAGACAGGAGTCTCTGTGGACGACACTGTGTTATGTAGTGAGAGTAGGGAGTAGGTGGAGGAGAGTGTTCACTGGAGAGACGAGGAATGAAAGTCGGTAGAAGCAAAACACAATAAAAATGACAAATCTGACAACAGGCTGAAAGAAAGATAAATCCAATATGAATAAATAAGTAATTTCAAATAAACATCCTTCATAATGTGAGTAGCTCTGTGGTGTATTGGTTAACACTCGATCCCTGGTTCAAGACCAGGAGGAGTAACAAACCCAGTAACAAGTTAGTGTATGCCAAGTACTGGGATAAATGGGGTGGTATAAAATCTATGCCAAATCAAATATGTGACTCCATCAGCTAAGATAATCTCTCGGGAAGCAAGGGAGCAGCTGGAAGTAATACATTTTATTCTTGGTTAATATCTTTTAACCAAGGACAGAAATGCTTAGCAGGATGTGTCCCTCTGTCTCTTTCTCACGCACACAATAGGAATCAGTGGTGAGGAGGACCTCTCCGACTCTGGTTACTCTGTCCCAATCTTCCAGTTAAGCACTTGAATTAATTAAGTCTATAATTAAACAGGCTTGTGTTTGTTTACTTGTCCAAATACCAGAATTAGACAAGTCATTTGAGTGGTGCTTTCTAAAATGTCATGTAATGAAAAGGGCACCTGACATTTGGGTATTAAAGGTTGTTTTGTTTGGCTTGACAATTGCTCGTAGTATCATTTGACCAAGAAAAAAAATTTTTTCTTGTTGTTTTGCTTCTTTGGTTTTTCTTATCAGTGCATTTTTGAGTATTTAGAGTTGTACTTTTACAAACATGTATACAGTTTTTAGATTGAAATGGTTAAAACTTACTTTTCCTAGATATATCACAATCCAGTCGGTGTGTGACATAACGATCATTTGAAAAGTGAAGGAATGCTGTGGTGAGATGCATCATTATCCAAAGTTTCATCAAAATCCAATCAACAAAGTCTTGGATTTGTATGTGACACATTTGACAAATAGAAGTGTGAGTCATGGGGGGTGTTTGCTCATTTGTTCCCTTTGATTTTTGTGGTATTTTCCTATGGATTGTGTGCCAGTCTTTCATTATTTTGTTCCTCTATCATCGGGGCTTCACTGCGGGGGAGAAAAGATGACAGTTTTTCACAGAAAGAACGTCAGAACATTAGACTGAAATGTGTGTTTGAAGTGTGAGAAAAAAAAATTGCAATTGAAAACACTGCCTGACTCCTGCAATGTGAACTCCATTGTTTAAAAGTCTTCTGTTTAATAAAAGCACTGAGTTTCTCTTTATTTCCATGGGAACCATTTGCACTTGACAGAGAGCAAAGGCGCTGCAGTGGAGGAGGGCAGCAAGGGAGGCAGTGTGCCGGCAGGCAGCAGGTGATGTGTCTGCCTCCTGAATGCCTCCACATGCTCTGTGTCCATGGATTTATGGCTGTGCCGCCATCGGCCCGGATCCCCCACCGGCTGGGGTCAGAGGGCACCATGGTGCCCTGTACAGCTGGCCAGCTGGTCCTGCTCAGGCTTGCCACCCACCAGCTGAAACAGAGAGCTACACACACACACATGCATACAGTGAACATACACTCACGCACCATCATATACACACTCCTGGCAAGCCAGCCAGTTGATATGTCTGTGCAGGACAACCACTTCGGCATTGATGCATCCTTGAGCAAGTGTGAAAAGCACAACAGTAGAAGTAGTAGGAGCAGGCTGGTAGCACACTTAGCAAACAAAGGGATTCTTAAAAACACATCACAATGAAAATTTAAAAAAAAGTTGAATTAATTTCTTAATAAGAATAGAGTCCTGTGTTCAGTGTTATCAGTCCTAATTGCAGGTTGCAGAGTTCATGTTTATTGGAGCAGCTGAAAGATACGACAGACAGAAAATGTCCTGGTTGCAATATGAGTGATAAAGGTACAGTATTTTGTGAAGAAACATCAAATCATGGAGCTTGACGCTATACCTGTGTCATACCTGTGACAATGCTGCAGAAACAACTACTCTGAGAAGCTTTCACGAGGGTGGGGGGTCTACTATATTCGGGACCTGGCTTATAATAAAATAAAGGTGTAGGCATAGGTAAAGAAAAAATGAATTCCAATATAAATGGTATAAAATTCTATGTGTACAACTAAAGAATAATCAGTGAAATAACACCATTGTCCTTGAAAATTGATTTTAATCTCTTCAGCAGGGGGAAAAATGAGCTAAAGGATTCTAATCAAGTGGCTTTGTTTATGCATACTTTTTTAGTTCTTGCAAACCAGACACGTAATGAACGCAATCCATTCAAACTAACACTGTTAGAAATTGTTTGAAACCCTAATTAAGGAATCCTTCAATATGAATTACATTTCAATTATTAACATAAATTACTCCAACTAACCAAATATCACGTATGCATCAGCAGGCAGTAAACTTACTACCAGTTTAGCTTTGTCGATCGATCTATCATATGACTATCATGTGGATTATTACCAAAGAAATTTATGTCTATGTCTAATGTGTCTATGTCTAAGTGGCACGTCACAGCAACAGAGCCTCAGACACAGAATTTGTAGTGGTTGGAACCATCTTCAAAATTAAAATGGAAAAAAATACGAAGAAGCTCCATATTTTTATTCTTGGAACCTGTTATATTAGCTTTAAAGTTTAAAGTAATCCATATTGTGAATGTGTGCGTGAATGGGTGAATGACTGGATATGTAAAGCGCTTTGGGGTCCTTAGGGACTAGTAAGGCGCTATATAAATACAGGCCATTTACCATATTTATCCTGTACTGTGCCTTGGTGCAGTCCCACCAGTTCATCCAGTGTTTGCAACCAGCTGTGCCCAATTGATCCGGCTATGTCTCTTTTTCTAAGTCTTCATTCTGTATTAAGTGTTGACTTGAATAAAATTCTGCCATAGTTATAAATTTTGGTGACTGTTAATGCTCACATACATTCAGCATGACACATCAAACAGATAATGTAACGTTGCATTCCCAGGGGGAACTTAATATATACAAAAAATACAAAGAACTATAATAGAATAATAGAATCGAATAGTGCGTAATAATTGATGTGTGATGAAATCTATGCATTCAGATTGACCCACCTGTTATGGAGGAGATAGGGTACATACAGAGATATATTTATATATACACATGGTACAATCATTATAGTACTATAATTATGGGGATAAAAATTTAATATAACAAGGTTTAGTTCTTTTCATTGCCATGAAAGTGTCATGTTTTTTTAAATACTGTACATTTGTTAAATAAAAGGCAATCATAATGTTTTTAGGGTTAGAGCAAATTGCACAGTGCATTCAAACATAGAGCCTATTTTTTTAGCCTGTATTTGGTTATGTTTTGAAAAATATCCTTAGACATATCGAGAAGTTGTCACTAAACCCCTTTGTAATTTCTGAAGAATTTTACATTTGAAGCACTCCTGCTTTGTTAGTCTGCAGCTAAGCATTACAATTATAAGATTAGGATCTTATCAGGATTTCCTTTTCCTCAAGAATCGCTTGCAAAAGAGAGAGAGAAATAATAATATACCTGGCTGTTCAGAAATAAGAGGTGAAGGTTAGAAATGTGATACCTCCGCCTTGTGGAGGTGCTTCTGACAGCGCAGATCCCTGCCAAGAAGTGAGTCACCGCAGAAAGACACTGAGCTAGCGTTACAAACACACAGCACAGAGAAAATGTGTGTGAGCCCAATTGAAGCTCAGGTCAGCTCTGTGTGCACTGAATAATAAATGAGTCTCAAGTGATCAATCCACTCAGGTGTTGTGTGTTTTTGTATGTGTATGGATTTGTATATATGAACCCCCATCAACACCCACACTCCCACAGGTCAGCTTCTAAAACCTAGCATAATAAACAGTGGCTGTATGTATCCCCTTTATAACATGACACTCTCCATTCACGGCGCTGTCATCATGGAGCCAGTTACCGCCTCCCATAGCGTTTTGCTGACAGACATTTTAAATTAGACTAATAAATTGCCTAGCGCTCTGCTTCGTGCTTTCTAAAAGCCTTGTTACCCAGAGACAAATTAGCATGCTGCAGGTATAAAGGCTGGATCCTGCACAAAAGGCCAAGTTGTTTTTACGAGCTGAGGCCCAACTAGCCAAATGTAGATGCGCGGGTCATCTGAGGAGGTCGTATGAACAGAAAGGACGAATGATAAGAAACAAGAAAACAGACTTTTAGACATTAAAGAAGCATCACAGTGCAATAACTAGAATAGAAGCTGAGTTGGGGGTTTATGGTTCCTAGGAATATTCCTCGGAAAACTGTAACAGTAAGATATAAAACCTAACCCTGTCGCTTTATTAATGATTATTGATGACTATCGCTGACTTTACATAAAGGAAAGGTAATACTGGGTGACCGTGGCTCAGGGGATTGGGAAGCTCATCTGTAACCGGAAGGTTGCCGGTTTGATCCCCCTGCTCTCTCTGTCCTGGTCATTGTGTCCTTGGGCAAGACACTTTACCCTACCGCCTACTGGTGTTGGCCAGAGGGGCTGATGGCGCGATATGGCAGCCTGCTTCTGTCAGTCTGCCCCAGGGCATCTGAAAGTTTGAAAACTCTGTTTTTTAGCACAACAAACTGAAAAGTGTGGAAATTTTTAATCAGAAATGTTTAACAAGTTTAAAAACTTATGCATACTGTGCAGCCATAAACTTTAAGCTCATACGCAGCCCTACACCGAGAGCAGATTTATTATGCAAAAAGTGAAGCTGCATAAGAATTTAAACATAACCTTGTGACCAACATTGTTTTCCAAAGTGGAAAAAAAGTATTCAGATTTTTTTTAACTACTTTAATTTTTAACTACTAATTTGAACTACTTTAACTACTTACTACTATCAGAAGCTTGAGCTATAATAATGCAATTATTTTGGCAAATTATCAGTAAGTAAAGCTTCCAAATGAATAAAATATCATCGAGTATGAAGTGCAATAATTGCATTCAGAATACAGTGTCACGGCACAGTGGCCCGTGGAATGGGATGGACTCAATTGCAGAGGCAACTGAAAACTCAGACTGTTATTTAGAAGAAACATAAACTAGACATCTGAGGCAGAGGAGACTAGGACTATAACTAAATTAAGACAAAATCACTGTGACCACTGGGTGCAGAGACTGGGCGGGGGAAACTATGGCTGGCCAGGGCACTGAAACAGAGGAGAGGACAATCAGCGGGGTCCAAAAGAGAGTTGCGAGTTAATCCAAGAGTAATTTCATTTAGCTGCCTTATGTGCTTGCAGGTGGAGATTGCTTTGGTGGGGCGGCACCAGGAATTGTCCAATCATATTTCATGGGGGTCTGGTGCAACTCCATGCCCCCCTTATAAGCATGTCCCTTTGCCGATATAAACATGTGTCTCTTTGACAAAACTAGTTATAGCATAAGAAAAGTCTGCTTTTTACATACACTTTGATGCTTGGCTCATCCTCTCGCTAAGATTCCCTCTGTGTCATAACAATTTTCTAATATAGTAATATTTGAACACTTACAAATTATGACTGTAAAATGGAAAAACAAGACTCTTCTATATAGTAGAAATGTGCATGTCATACCAATCAAGAAACATTAGGTCCTGTGGAAGATTTGCAAACTCCTAGCAATTTTAACACAGAAGGGCCTGGAACACAGAGAGACTCAGGGTTAATAGATGATGATTCAATTCAATTCAATTCAATTCAATTTTATTTATATAGTGCCAAATCACAACAAAAGTCGCCTCAAGGCGCTTTATATTGTACAGTAGATAGCACAATAATAAATACAGAGAAAAACCCAACAATCATATGACCCCCTATGAGCAAGCACTTTGGCGACAGTGGGAAGGAAAAACTCCCTTTTAACAGGAAGAAACCTCCGGCAGAACCAGGCTCAGGGAGGGGCGGGGCCATCTGCTGCGACCGGTTGGGGTGAAAGAAGGAAAACAGGATGAAAGACATGCTGTGGAAGAGAGACAGAGATTAATAACAGATATGATTCGATGCAGAGAGGTCTATTAGCACATAGTGAGTGAGAAAGGTGACTGGAAGGGAAAAACTCAATGCATCATGGGAATCCCCGGCAGCCTATGTTACACCCTGAAAAGGGGATAAGTCAATGATGACGCTCAGACACGATGCTTCTCCTTCAGCAGCTTCATTGCGAATGATTCAGAAATATAAACACACATACAAAAGTATTAAACATCCTAACAACGATGTACAGTCTCTGTTAGTTGTAAGAGAATATATCTCAAGACTGTTTTCTTTCCTTTCCTTTAAATTACAGATTAAATTGAATGTAAGAATTCACAAAAACAGCATATGAATCAATAAACAAACTTAGATCATTAAACTTAAATGTACAGAAAATAAACAAAATATTCATATACAAATACTAATAGGCATTTGTCCCTTCACACATAATAAACATGTTCTTTGTCCAGACCAAATGCAAAATGCACACAATGCTGTATGTTTCATACACAGTCTGGCACGATAATGCTTCATGCTAGCCACCAACAGAGCGCTTAGCTTAGCTTGCTGCTTATAGCTTATCCTAACAACACAGTTAACACAAATTATCTAAATATTCCTAGTATCCTCTTGGTACATTTGGAAACACGGTCAGTGCAGCTCAACATACATATTTGTAATGTTCAAAACAGAATTGCTCAGTTATTACCTGAAAAGGGGATAAGTCAATGATGACGCTCAGACACGATGCTTCTCCTTCAGCAGCTTCATTGCGAATGAGGCATCGTGGCCAGAGCTCCCCCTTCCGGCAATGGCAGACATAACAAATCAATCATGATCACTAAATCACATGGATTATTCCCCAGGCTCGACAAGTAGATCACAGATTGAATTTTACACAGGTTATAGTCACATTAAGGATTGTTATCCGGTTGAACAAAGTCATGAACTCTTTTAACTGTTTTGTGTTACATTACATCTCTTTGATGGGACTTCTTTTACCCTTGTTTATACATTTACATATTTGAAACAAATTGAATAATAAATTGAGTAACTTTTAACCACAACTGTTTACTCCATTATGAACTAATAATCAATCTATCACATACTCCCCCACAAAATTAGATGTCGTCCCGACATCACAACTCTTATGAACTAAAAGTTAACAAGATATCACAAAATCCAGTCATTTTTAATCTTAGTTCCCTCTTTCGTACTGAGTCTTAAGTCTGTTCAGTAACCTTGCATGAACAGTGGCTGACAAATTTGGAAGGAATTAGGCCACATTGTTATTGGTTGAATGTCTCTGTGTTGTATGGGCTGATACTGGTAGGGCATCTCGTTTGTACACACTGTACTGTAGCATGTTGGAGTACCCAGCTGATCATAGGTGAAAACCTTAGGGGCTCGTCTCTCCCTCCGTGGCAAACTATAGGTCCCTTCTCTGTTGCTTTCAGGCAAGCATGGGCGTGGAGATGCTAGAGTGTCATCCATTACCTCTCCAACTACTTGTCCATCTTTCTCTTGATGGTCTTCTTCCTGTGGCCTGTTTCCGTCCTGTGTCTCAGGCTCCTCTGTGTACGACATGAGCCTTTCTTCACCCAGTGGTCCATTACCACCGACCTCCGGTTTCTCCTGGCCATCACTATTCTCTGTGACCCTCTCTGTACTGGGCACTTGAGGCTGTGTTGCGGGCCCATAATAGTACCCCCATTCCTCCTCGTCATCTTCCACTTCCTGGTTCACCTGTTCTACGTCTTTTTCCCTCACCCTTCTTTTCTTTTGCTTTGGTGATACTTCTGGTGGCCTTTCCAGGGGTAAGTAATCACATGGCAGCAGCAGGTTGCGGTGCATGATTCTTGACCTTCCCCTCCCTTGCTCTGGTTTCACTTCATACACGGGGAGGCCGTCTGCAACTTGACGGATGACAACATGGATGTCCTGTTCCCAGTGATTACGAAGCTTCCCGGTTCCTCCTCTAGGGGTCAGATTTCGGACAAGAACACGATCGCCAGGGTATAACACAGAGCTTCTCACTTTCCCATCATAATGTTTTTTACTCCTGTCTGCTGACTTTTTTGCATTCTCCCGTACTATGCCATAAGTATCTTGCATTTCTCGTGTCCATTTCTCCATGTAGGTTCGGTGGTCTGTTTTCCCTGTCTCAGAGGTGAGACCAAACAGCAGATCAATAGGTAATCTTGGGGACCTTACAAAGAGAAGGTAGAAAGGAGAAAACCCAGTTACCTCACTTCTTGTACAGTTATGGGCGTAGATAAGCTTGTTCAAGGACTCTTTCCAACTTGTCTTCTGCCTATCAGTAAGTGTCCTCTGCCTATCAGTAAGTGTCCTCAACATTTGTAGTAACGTCCGGTTGAACCGTTCAACTTGTCCATTCCCTTGTGGGTGATATGGTGTAGTTCGGGATCCCAATATGCCACAGTTCTTTTTCAGCTGGGCAAAGAGCTGGTTCTCAAATTCACCACCTTGGTCATGGTGTATCCGTGCTGGCAGTCCAAACTTCAAGGCGTAGTCATTAAAGATGCGATCAGCAACCGTTTTGCCAGACTTGGAGGTGGTGGCATAAGCCTGTGCAAAACGAGTAAAGTGGTCAACAATCACCAAAATATACTCGTAACCACCCTTACACCTGTCCAAGTGGAGAAAATCTATTGACACCAGTTCAAACGGCTGTGTGGTAACAATACTGGTGAGCGGTGCCCTCGCTTCTTTACATGGTATCTTTTGTTTCAGGCAGGTGCAGGTCTTTGTCACATAATGTTCAATGTCTCGTTGCATGTAAGGCCAAAAGAATCTATCTCTGATCAATGATGTTGTTCGATCAGTGCCCTGATGACCCATCTCATCATGCAACTCTCTCAGTACAGTTTCTTTGTACTTTTCAGGCAGCACAAGCTGTCTCTTGGTTGTGGTTTTTCTGCGAAGAATACCATCTTCATCAATATGAAGTCTTTCCCATTCACGCAGGAGACACTTGCCTTGGGCACTTAGTGTATTAAATTCATGCCTTGTTGGCTTTTCATTCCTCACTTTGCACTGCATTATTGGGCCAATATTTTCATCGTCTTGCTGTGCTTGTTTGATCTCTGTAACTGAAAATTGGTTGTGTGGTTCTTCACCCACTGATGTACACTGGAGACGGGTGAGTATGGGGCAAACCATTGGTGAGTTGAAATCTGGAGTCTCCACAACTTGGGTTATTGCTGCCACACAATCTGAACCCACTTCCTCTGTACACTGTTCCATCATTTCCTCTATCTCAACAGGCATTCTTGAAAGACTATCAGCATCCACATTCTCTCTACCTGGGCGATATCGGATGGTGAAATGGAAGTCTGCAAGCTCTGCCACCCATCTACATCCAGTTGCATTTAGCTTGGCACTTGACAGGATGTAGGTGAGGGGGTTATTGTCAGTGAACACAGTGAAAGTAGGCGCATAATAAAGATAATCTCTGAATTTCTCTGTGACGGCCCACTTCAGTGCGAGAAACTCCAGTTTTCCTGAGTGGAGATGATAGTTTCGTTCAGCTGCAGTCAATGTCCGGGAGCCATAAGCAATCACACGGAGTTTATTATCCTGTAGTTGGTATAGAACTGCTCCGAGGCCTTGGGCTGAGGCATCGGTGTGGAGGATGAATGGTTTAGAAAAATCTGGAAACCCAAGGACTGGTGGCTCAACTAGGCAGTCTATTAGTCGTTCCAATATGCACTGATGTTCTTCAGTCCACACAATTGACTTGTGTGATGGAACCCCTTTACTCTTTCTTGTGACTTGCTTTGTGTTTGTCTGGTTTTGTGGTACATTGTTATCTTCTGTTGTGCCCTTCAATAAGCTATAAAGAGGACCCGCAATACGGGAGAAGTCCCGTATGTACTGCCTATAGTAACTTAACAAGCCCAAGACAGTTCGCAGCTCTCCCACATTGCTTGGTCTCCTGTCCTTCAAGGCTCTTACTGCGTTGGTGTCAGCTGGATCAATTTTGCTACCTTCGGCTGAAACAATTCTCCCTAGATAGCGAACCTCGTGTTTGAATAATTCACATTTACTGGGTTTAAGCTTGATCCCATACTTCCTCAGTAGCTGGAGCACTTTTCTGACATGACTGACATGATCATCAAATGAATGACTGTACACTAGGGTGTCATCAAGGTAGGGTACACAGATGTTGTCTCGTACCTCTTCCAGACAATCTTCCATGCAGCGTTGGAAAGCTGCGGGTGCATTCATCAGCCCGAATGGAATCCTTATCCATTCGTACAGGCCCCATGGTGTCACAAAAGCAGTTAAAGGTCGGCTGCCTTCATCCATAAAGCCCTGATGGTAGGCCTTGCCTTGGTCTAACAATGAAAACCATGAATTGCCGCCAAGACTGTCGAGAATGTCCTGCACTCGAGGGATTGGTTGTCTGTCTGGATGAGTCTTTTTGTTTAGTTCTCTGTAATCTATACAAAGACGTAAGCTGCCGTCCTTCTTTCTCACACAGACAATGGGCGAGGCATAAGATGAGTTGGATTTCTTGACCCATCCTTGTGCAATAAGGTTGTGCAGATACTCTTTCATCTCTTTGTATAGCGGCTTTGGCACTGACAGGTAAGTGCGTGCTACAGGATCCATATCCTTCAATGATATCTTCAGTTTCAACTTGTCGATACAACCAATGTCATCATCTGATTTGGAAAAGGAAGAGCATTCCTCACGGAGCATCGTTTGCACCACCTCTCTTTCGGATTCACTCAGGTGAGTAAGGTCAATTGGTGGGTCCCATGAGGTGTCAGGGATTTGCTCACTCTCTGCATTCACTTGATTCACCAATAATGGGAACCACTGGTCAGGTTTCTCTAAAACGGTCGCTGGGTACACAGCTTGAATTTGCTCTAAGGTGCCCACAACAGTTTTTCCTGACAGCTCAATATCATGATCAGTGGGATTTTGCACATCAAGAACAATATAGGGGGGACCCCCCTTCTGAGTTCTACCAGTGTCTCACAAAACTCCAGGCCTTCAGCCCACTGAGGGTTTATGTCAGGCTCAAAGAGAAGTGTAGTGTCTTTCTTCAGCAGGCAGGTCTGCACCTTACAGTCAATCTGAACAGAAGTGTGTTTGGGTACAATGACTTTCTCTTTTGTTGTTCTCACAACAAAATCATGTGATTGTTCAGCAGTCACTAAATCAATAAAGGTTGTGACATTTTCTCTTTTAAGGCAAGGGAAAGCCCCTCTTAATGTCTCGTGCAACTGCTCAGTTCTTGCAGCATCCATTTGCTCTATAGTACTAGTTTTCAGTATTTGCTCAATGACATTAAAGCCTAGAATGGGCTGCGAAAGACTTCCGCCTTTCATCACTAACATGGGGACTACAAGTTCTTTAGGGTTTGCTCCCTCAGCAGCGAGACCAAAAGTGACTTCAATGAAACCCTTGTAAGGGATGTTTAGACCATTAGCAGCTGAGATTTTTAAATCGTCAGGTGCATCAAGTAACTCAGAAACATCTCTTAATTTCTCATGTGGTAAGTACTTCTTTTTCCACTTTTCATCAACAATACACACTTGAGAGCCTATATCCCATAAGGCTTGAGTTTGGTGGCCTTGTATATAACAGTCAACTATACACTGTTTCCCGACAAGAGCAACAAGATGGGACTGGCTGTCCACCCTTTTGGGGTGAATAACACTTGCCTTTGGGTGCGTGTGCTGATTTACCTGAGGCTGAGAGTGTTTGTTGCATTGTCTTCTGTGTCTGGGCCAGTGCTCAGCTTGGCACATCTTAGAACAATAAGTGCTTTTTTTACAAGCTGCACACCTTCTGAGTCTTTTGAGTTTCCCCGGAACACGACAGTAAGAGCAAAGCTGTTGGGACGTTACACTATTGTTGGTTACTCCCTGTCCCGTGGGGGCAACCACTGTCCGTTTAAAGGTTGATCTTTGTCTGGTCTAGTTAGTTTCGCCCTGCAACCTGCGAGGAAGTGTTCACTGCTACCACATCGATAGCAATGGTTGCAGTACTCAGTCCCACTTTGCTGGCAGCCAAAGCACTTCCTTAGGCGTGCTCGGTTTACAGCAGGATACTGACGTTGTGGTGCGAACCTCTGTTGATACTGAGCTGTATCACCTCTCCGTCCAGGTCCCACAGGAGGCCAGTAGTTGTGTGGCAGATGCTCGAGATGAGAAGAGGGAACACATTCTGGTGCTGCAAGTGAGGCAGAATACTGCGTTTGTGCCGGACTAGGCTGTTGAATTATTTCTTTGATTTGTGCAACTTCAGCACCAAGATTTTTCAATAATGCCATATCAGAACGGATTTCTTTAAGTTCATTTAGTAGGTCAGGCTGAGCTTTGCTGATGGATTCTGGTTTCAGGTTTTTCCCTTTTTTATCTGCAGGGGTGTCAGACAGAAGTGAATGCACAGTGGTTGGCCGCTGCTGGGAGAGCAACTTCTTTTTATTTTGTCTCTGCTTCATTTGCACAGGCAACATTGAGTTTCTCAAGGAGGAGCTCATCACTGGTTGTGGTTTCCTGTAGGTAGGGCTGGAGATCACTTTTAATGTTATCATTTTGCAGGCCTGTCAGAACTGTATGAAGGAACATGCTCTGTACAAGCACAGGATCATATCTTAAGCCAGATTCAGCTTCTTGCGATGCAAACAGAATTTTCTGTCTTAAGTCTAGGGCACGAATTAAGAAAGTTTGTGGGGTTTCTTTAATGCTTTGGACTTCTGACGTGAGTTGTTTGTAAAGTTCTATTGCACCTCGTTCTTGGTAGTGGGACCTTAGAATCCTCCTCAGAGTAGGCAACGTAAGGTTAGTTTTGCCCTCCAGGTAGCTGCGCAATTGTAAGCCTGGTGCTATTGCCCTGATTACTGCATCAACTATTTCTATTTCAGGGACTCCTTTGCTGATGCCTTGTTCAATCTGGTGAGCTAGGCTGGAGAAAGTTAGTTTATCCTTTTGGCCGGGCTCACCAATCTGACCTGATATTTTGAATTCTCTGCCCCACGGCAATGTCAGAAAAGGTGGAGTGGTTTGTTTAGCACTATTGTTCCCCACACTCATCGACAGTTTGGTTGTACTAGGTTGCTTTGCCTTGTTCTGTCGTGATAATGCAAGAGCCAACTGAAGCGTCTCTATTTCCTTTATCAGCTGTTCTTCTTCTGAGGCCTCACCAACCTGTTCCTGCACCTCATCTGTCTGGTTAGCATCTGGGGTTTTGTGTCCCGATGTGCCATTCTGAGCAGCCTGTTGCAACTCAAAAATTTTATCTTTCAAAATCAGTAGCTCTGACATACCCTCATCTTCAAGCTCACCCAGCTCCTCTCTTTCTAAGTGCTGTATTATATAGGAAATGAGAAAGGAACGACTTTTACCCGATACCTTTTCAAGTTTTGAACCAGCAATATTTAGGAAATCACAAACTTCGATCAAAATGTCTCTTGTCACTGTATACAATGTACCAGCAACTTCTAACTTCAGGTCCTCTAGCCCTGAAGACTCCATCTCAGTCTGTGGTTTGTGGAAAAGATCAGTGTGATGTAAGACCTCTTTGCAGAAGACTCAGTGCAGCTTCCCTGGCACCAGCAGTTAACCTCAGGTTGCATGCAGGTCCCTCTGCATAACTGTCGAAACCAGCACACTGTATATCCCACCGTGGTATTTGATGTGAGGGGTTGAATGATGACTGGGGCGTCTATCTGGGACAGCAGGCCCTCATCACATTCAATCCCAGCGGTGCCTCCAAAATGTTACACCCTGAAAAGGGGATAAGTCAATGATGACGCTCAGACACGATGCTTCTCCTTCAGCAGCTTCATTGCGAATGATTCAGAAATATAAACACACATACAAAAGTATTAAACATCCTAACAACGATGTACAGTCTCTGTTAGTTGTAAGAGAATATATCTCAAGACTGTTTTCTTTCCTTTCCTTTAAATTACAGATTAAATTGAATGTAAGAATTCACAAAAACAGCATATGAATCAATAAACAAACTTAGATCATTAAACTTAAATGTACAGAAAATAAACAAAATATTCATATACAAATACTAATAGGCATTTGTCCCTTCACACATAATAAACATGTTCTTTGTCCAGACCAAATGCAAAATGCACACAATGCTGTATGTTTCATACACAGTCTGGCACGATAATGCTTCATGCTAGCCACCAACAGAGCGCTTAGCTTAGCTTGCTGCTTATAGCTTATCCTAACAACACAGTTAACACAAATTATCTAAATATTCCTAGTATCCTCTTGGTACATTTGGAAACACGGTCAGTGCAGCTCAACATACATATTTGTAATGTTCAAAACAGAATTGCTCAGTTATTACCTGAAAAGGGGATAAGTCAATGATGACGCTCAGACACGATGCTTCTCCTTCAGCAGCTTCATTGCGAATGAGGCATCGTGGCCAGAGCTCCCCCTTCCGGCAATGGCAGACATAACAAATCAATCATGATCACTAAATCACATGGATTATTCCCCAGGCTCGACAAGTAGATCACAGATTGAATTTTACACAGGTTATAGTCACATTAAGGATTGTTATCCGGTTGAACAAAGTCATGAACTCTTTTAACTGTTTTGTGTTACATTACATCTCTTTGATGGGACTTCTTTTACCCTTGTTTATACATTTACATATTTGAAACAAATTGAATAATAAATTGAGTAACTTTTAACCACAACTGTTTACTCCATTATGAACTAATAATCAATCTATCACACCTACGTCTATTGCAGCATAACTAAGGGAGGATTCAGGGTCACCTGGTCCAGCCCTAACTATATGCTTTAGCAAAAAGGAAAGTTTTAAGCCTAATCTTGAAAGTAGAGATAGTGTCTGTCTCCCGAATCCAAACTGGAAGTTGGTTCCACAGAAGAGGGGCCTGAAAACTGAAGGCTCTGCCTCCCATTCTACTTTTAAATACTCTAGGAACAACAAGTAAGCCTGCAGAGCGAGAGCGAAGTGCTCTAATGGGTGATATGGTACTACAAGGTCATTAAGATAAGATGGGGCCTGATTATTTAAGACCGTGTATGTGAGGAGCAGGATTTTGAATTCAATTCTGGATTTAACAGGAAGCCAATGAAGGGAAGCCAAAACAGGAGAAATCTGCTCTCTCTTTCTAGTCCCTGTCAGGACTCTTGCTGCAGCATTTTGGATTAGCTGAAGGCTTTTCAGCGAGTTTTTAGGACATCCTGATAATAAAGAATTACAGTAGTCCAGCCTGGAAGTAATAAATGCATGAACTAGTTTTTCAGCATCACTCTGAGACAGGATATTTCTAATTTTAGAGATGTTGCGCAAATGGAAGAAAGCAGTCTTACATATTTGTTTAATATGTGCGTTGAAGGACATGTCCTGGTCAAAAATGACTCCAAGGTTTCTCAGAGTGTTACTGGAGGCCAAGGTAATGCCATCCATTGCCACCATGATCTTGGGCAGATTCAGATGCACTGAGCATAAATATGATAGAAATGGAATGTTAGTACACCAAATAAAATGAGTGGTTTGGACACTTTGAGTGTTTTTCCTTATGCTATTTTTTATTTCAAGAATAATAATTTTGTATTTTGTTACGTTCTATTATTTTACTCTTTTATTCTTTTTCTGACATAGTTGTATTTTTACTCAGTTCTATAAAGCATTTGCATTCTATTTTTATCCTATTGTATATTTTATTCTATTTATTCTACTGTATATAGTATTTTATTTTATTCTGTTCTGTACAGTTCCGTACAGTATTTTATTCTTATTGTATTCTAATTTTGCTACATAACTTTTGCACTGTCCACTTCCTGCTGTGACAAAACAAATTTCCCATGTGTGGGACTAATAAAGGTTATCTTATCTTATCTTATCTTATCTTATCTTATCTTATCTTATCTTATACACACAACCATATAAACAGTTGAAATTTCTGGGTTTGATTGTATTACAACTCTAGGACCCAGTCTTTTCAAAACTGTAGCCTTTTCTGCTGATAATTGGAGCACAGGTGCTGCACTTTAAATATGATAAAGGTGGAGTTCTGACAGGGACTAGAAAGAGAGAGCACATTTCTCCCATGTTAGCATCTCTTCATTGACTCCCTAGTAGATCCTTCTCCTTACATATACATTCTTAAATAATCGCACCACATCATATCTTAAAAACCTCATAGTATCTTAATGTCCTAGTAGAGTACACTGCTCTCAGCCTGTTGGCTTACTTGTGGTTTCTATGTAGAGTTTTTAAAAAGTAGAATGGGTGAGAGACCCTGAAGCTTTCAGGACCCTCATATGTGGAACCCTCTGTTTTTAAGATTGGGATTAAAAACTTGCCTTGATAAATTTGATAAAACTTATAGCTGGGGCCACCCTGAACCCTACCTTAGTTATGCTACCATAGCCTTACGGTACTGGGTGTTGGAGTGCCTGGGTCGTCGACCCAGAGTTCATTTTTTATTGTACTTTGATTTTTGCCTTTATTTATCATTTCTAGTCTTTTGGTTTCTTCGTCAGAGTTGTGCTTTCTGGTTTCTGTTCTGTTCCATAGTTGCTGTATCCCTGTGTCAGTCTACGTCTCTGTTCCCTCTGTTGCAGTGCCTGCCTGTGAGTCTGTGTCTGTAAGTTCAGTCTGTGTTACGTTTCCTGTTTTACTTTGAAAGTCCGTGTCTCATGTTAATGTGTCTGGTTGTGCTTCCTTTGTCTCGTTAGGCCTGAGTTGCCCCAGCTGTGTTTCCCTCCTGTTACCCATTCCCTGATTGCTCCGTCTGTGTATTTAAGCCCTGTGTTTCTCTGTGTCCGTGTCACGATCTACCGTCTACTATGCTGTGCCGTCCGTCCGTCCGTCCGTCCGTCCGTCCGTCCATCAATGAATGAATGAATGAATGAATGAATGAATGAATGAATGAATGAATGAATGAATGAATGAAGTTTGTTACTTTGAGCTCACGTCTGTTTCCGGAGTCTGCACTTTGGGTCCTTTTCCTGCCTGCACACAGCCTCCACATGACACTGGGGATGAGTACTTACAGAGCATCTATATACATTCAAAGCCTGAGCCTTTTTTTTTACTTCCTGTTACAAGGGAGGTTTTCATTCCTACTGTCACCAAGTCCCTGTTCATAGGGGGTTGTCTAATTTCTGGGGTTTTCCTTCTAATATTGTAGGGCCTTTATCTTATAATATAAAGCACCTTGAGGCAACGGTTGTTGCGTTTGCTGCTATATAAATAAAATGCAATTTATTTCATTTGAATTTAGATTAAGAGAAAACATTCTGGACCTCACTGATTTCTAAATCTTGTTTACAATGCTAGTCTTTTAGATGAGTAATTGTTTGGCTGGGTGTACCTGCCAAATGACTCGATTAGCTTTGGGAAAAAAAAAAGATTAAAATAAAACCATTTATGTTCACATGGTTGTCAGAAGTCACCCACCTGCAACAAGTTTCTTAATTTCAGTTTCACCTCTGGTTACCATAGTGATAAGTCTAGTCCCAGGTAATGATAGCGACACCGCTACATTATTATTCACATGAAAAAAAACTAATAATTGGTCATTTTTTGGATGACTTCAAGGAGATTTTTGCATTTGAAATAGCAGCCAATGTGTATACAGTATATTTTTCTTATCCCCTTATGTCTGATCTATTTCTTTTTAATAGAAAAAAAAATACATTTCTATAGCATGATAATGTTTATGTGCTAAGTTAAACACAAAATTGCCAGACTTGGGTAGTAACCCAGTTTTGACATAGAAATCAGTTACTGGCTTTCTGTGGCACAGCTGGTGGAGCCGTGGGAGTCAGTTCCTAAAAGCGTAGTGAGGTGTGTGTCAGTATAATGCATCCTGCTCTGATAGGATGGATGTGACATTTCAAAGAAAGTCAAAGCAAAAGAAAAATGCTTTGGCTTGATATGTGATCTGAAGTGGGGGAACAGGATATGTGTGAGCGTATTGGCTATCACCCAGTCAAAGCAATAAAAAGTGAGAAACAGTTTGAAGTCTCTTTCTATAGAGCAGGTTGCGTTTCTTTGTCTCTACTCATTTAGTAGTATTCTTTCAACTTTCAGAGCAAGCCTTAACATCCTCCTCAGATGAATTGAGCTGCACTTAAGTAGAGAGTGGATGGAAATTAAGCTCCTACACAATGCGTGGGCAGCGCTGCCAACCACATGACAAAGTGGAAAGTGTTGTATTTCAAACCATATAATGTTTCTCAAAGTGAGGCGATGCAGTCAAAGCGAAAAGAGAAAGTGGGAGAAAGGAGAGGAAGAAGAAAGGAGAAGAGAGAGGGGGGAAAAGCAAAGTGAGCCATATAGGCAGCAAGATAATTGACGCTCTCAGAAAACAAGCCACCACTTCTCCTCTTCCTCTCGTCGTCTGAGTGCCGTGCTGTTGCTGAAGTTATTGTGCCCATTGTAAGTCACAAAGCAGGGAGGAATGTTTGGCCGGCTCTCTGGGAAACGCCACTTCAGGGCCCACAGCTGTCACAGCCTGTGGACTTGAATTCTGCCACAGAGGGTTCATTGGTAAGGAGCTGGCAGAGGGAGATATGCTTTTTACTTAAGGATAGCAAGCTGTGAGGGAACCTGATGTGAAACCAAAATGGGCTGTTCTGATATTCCCTCACTTGCACTCTCTCTTAGCTTCTTGTCCTCCATCACTCACTATCGCTATCGTTCCCCTCTCCATCACTCTTACTCTGAACTTCTCCAAACTTTTCTTCATTCTCACCTTTCTTCCGCCTGCTTTATATCACTCCCCGCTCTGCTTAAAGTTGAATAAACAATGTCTCTCTGTGGCAAAAGCTTCCCATCCCGCCAAAGGAATGCTGCTTCCCATCCTCCATCTCACCATGGTTACTGGGAATCTGCTAGGATCATATTTTAAGCAGAGGTGCATATAGGCAGCAACGCTCGACGGGCTTATCTGTGTGCCGTTTTTAATCCACTGCTTTCACTCAATTTAATTCTACCTTTGATTGAATAAGTAAAATAATGTTGTTGTTTTTTAAATGGCAGGCAAAATTCGTAGAAAGGACAAATTGCAGGTGCAGAGTTAATCCACCATCAATTCAGTGACATAATTGCCACCAGTGAAAGTGAATTAAATTAAATCACTTTTATGAGTCTGCCACATTAATAATCATTTTTAAACATCCGCCTTTTAAAAATAAAGCGATTAGAATTCTGCTAGGAAATGTTCAAACCTGTTGGAATAAACATAATAAAAAATGCATTTGTTCAGACTCGGCACTCTTGCTATTATCCCGTGACTATTTATTTTTATGATGAATGAGTCAGAAAGTCAGTTTAAAAGGCTTTCATTCTGCCTGGGTATAATTGTGGGTTAAAAAAAATCTGCACCCTTCAAAATTTCCCAAAAGAATAGCAGTTTTTTTCCCCCCTTTTCACACAGATTTTGGAGTGCCTCAAATTGCCCTTTAGTCGTCATGACTATTCGAGGAGCTGTTTTTGTCCAAAACAAGCGCCTGAGGCTGTAATCGCAGCAATTCAACTCCCTGCTTGTTGTTGAAATAAAATAGTCCCTTTCTTCCAACAGCCTTGAAATCAAATCATTTCAAAACGTTTACTCGGCCATTGTGTTCTGGTAATTCCAACACTGAACCCTGCTCTAGACCACACGTGCTTTGGTTGCAGTTCATGTTGCACAGCTCCGTCTTTCCCGCCGTCTTATTATGATAATGACCAAACCCTCGCATTCCGCAGGAGTGATCTCATTTTGTAGCACAATGCAGAAGGAGACCAGCAATATACTGGCAACCAGAAGACCTTGGAGGACTACAGAGTCTCATCCCTCAGGGAGGTTCTCAAACCTCGGGGAAGATGAGGGAATTGGAGGGCATGGAAACAATGCGGCACGTAGTTTTCATCTATCTGTCTCTGAGTAGCCTTGCTCTGTTCTTCTGAAGTGACATTGTCTTTCACAGCTTTAATAGCTTGCTTCCCTGCAGTGCCCTCCACCTACCAACAATTACAGCACACTGCTGTATGTCGGGCATTGCACAGCATATCGCATGTGTCAGTGAGTGATAGAACTAATAATTAGGCATGAGCTACGTGTCAGAGTATGCTGGTGGAAAAAAATGTGCATAATTCTTTCTCAATATATTTTAAAGACTGCTTTGTTTTAGTGAGGGCTGTACTGTTGGTGGTTGCAGCAGAGGGCAGAGTCAAATCACTATTTTATCTACCCTAAAGTTCCTAATAAAGCAACAGTGATCATATTGATCATATAGCCTTTCCCTCAGTCACTGTTTGGCAATTTCCCCCTTACCCACTCATATTCTAAACTGCATTAAAATGACCTGTCTTTATTTAAATGGGTTGAATGGTTGCTAGAAAAGATTACAGCTACCTAGAATACTATCAATAACAATAATCAGTCATTTTATTTTTGAGTTTAGATCAATCACAGCTTATGTGTTACTACAACGACGAACCAAGAATGTGGAGACGTACAAGAGAGAAAAGCTTTGTTTCAGTATATTTCAGGAAAAGCTGAGAATTTTTTTCCACACACAATTTAGAAATTTAAATTATGTACACCCACATATTCTTCAGCATAGCCTGAACTTTCTTAGGCAAAGTTTCATGGAATAGTTCATCAGGCTTCTTGAAGGACAATCAAAGCTCCACTGGCTGTATCCCACACTGCTTTGTTATGCCGAAAAAAATGATGCTGTTGCCTACCTAAAAACTCCAAATTGACCATAAACTTATATGTCCATTACTTGGCCTTTTGAAAGGAGATTACTCTTTTGGATACACCATGTATTGCTCAAGACCGCTTTAAAAAATTACAATAAAAACCAGCTCATCTGAAGCAAAACGAGAAGAGGCTTTAAGATTTTTCCACGGTTCAGAGTAGAAGTCGAAACTGTACTCCTGTAGCAGTCAGCGAACAATCGGTTGATAAAAAGAGTTTTAGCTGACTGGATTGTGGTTTTTAATAGTTAGCTAGTTACAGGGAGGGAAAAAAAAATAAAACTCAGTCTTGGACGGACACATTTACAGCTTCTTCCATCAGTTGTAAATACATATGTGGAGCAGGAAATCCAAAGTGTGGACTCATTCCAACAGGATAAAAGACAACAACAAGAGATGGCATGCATAATCACATATCATTTGATGACTCTATCATGGCTTAGCATTTAAGTAGCTGAATGTGGCTCATAAGCTGCAACACGAAAATGGAGAATGACGCGCATTTTTAGAAACATGAGTATATTTAAGGAAAAAGGAATCAATCTGAAGAATAAAGTCTAGCCAATAGAAGTCGTGGCTGATCCAAAGATAATGCATTTTTGAAATCCTAAATTTCAGTAGTTGTTTAGTGTTATTATAGATTGTTCAGTATATTCATTTGTCTGAAGTCAAGCATTTAGAGTGATGTGAAACACACAAAGCACCAAAGCACACCCAAAGAAACTACACAGTCACTCGGAAGATGAACGCTCTCTTCCTCGTGCACACACGTGCAGATTTCTCTAACAAAAATGCAAATCTAATTTTGTCCGCTCCAATCTTTCCTCTCTCCTCCTTTACACTCCCACCTCCCCAACCAACCAACACATACACACACATACACTTCAGCACCCCTACTTCCCTGCCTTCCCCCAGCTCTACTGTAGCTTTGCCATTAGAGCTATTTGCATCTGACTGAGAGGCCATTAGAATAATAATTAGCCTGACCCACTAGCAAGGAAAGGCCTTCGTCAGCTCCAAACCAGGCTCCAGCCTGAAGGCACAGATTCAGTTTCCCAGTCGACAGAGAGAGAGAGAGGCCAATGTATACGTGTAATTCCATTAACCGAATGCGTCTCCGTAATCAATCTGTGCAAACAAGTTTTCTGGGTTTTTCCATTTATGCCCAGGCTGGCTTCAGCGTTTTTGCTTGAGTATTGTCTCTTTTTCTTGTGTGTGTGTTGCTAAAACAAAACAAAATAAGCACGCAAAGCGTGAAACGCTCTGGCAACGCTGCAGTTTAAAAAGGGTCTGAAGAGAATATAAGAAAATGTAGCATGACTTGTCAGAAAATCACCCTGAAATTACTCTGAAATTACTGTGCATGATTTTTTTTCTCTTCTCTCTCTATATTTTTTTTTCCATAAAATCGCTGAACTAATAGTACTCCATACTGGCAGAATGCACTTCTGGCAAATGGGATGAAAAATGGGTATCACACGCTTTTAGCAGATATGTGCTAATGTGCCCAATTTCCAGGCTCATTATGGCATTAATGTACAAATCTCTGGCCTGGGTGGTGATTTTTCACGATGAAGGCAAAAATAATCACCGATAATTAGTTGTGTTTGAGTATCGCAGAGAGTAGAACCCTGTTTGTATTGCAAGAACAACAGCAGGCTCAAGCTACACCTTGTCACAGAGAACCGGTGAGTCTTTACCTCAATCTAAAAAAAACCTTTTGAGCTCCAACAACCAGTATTCACCTGGTGCTTTCATTCAAGCAACGCAGAAACCTCAAGAAACCTCCACAGAAAGGTGTAGTTGCCAGTTTTTAATATCGTCTCAGGTTGTCTGACTACATGCACATTAATCATGTAGACATACTTGTGTAAGAAAGGGAATCACTGGAGAATGTCCAAATTTGAGTCAATACTATCTAGAGTTTATGTGTGCAATAAAGATGAGAGCCTTCCTGTTGTAGTAGCACCACAGTATATATTTAAATTTTTCTACTACAAAAATACTGAGAAAAACTCAACAATCATATGACTCGCTATGAACAAGAACTTGGCGACAGTGGGAAGGAAAAACTCCCTTTTAATGGAAAAAACTCCAGCAAAAATAGGCTCAGGGAGGGACACCTATCTCCCACAACCAGTTAGGGGTAAGGGGAGACAGGACAAAAGACACACTGCGTTACACTGCTCAGGTGGAGAAGCATCAATACCCCAAATTCACTCCTGTTTAAGCCTCTTTTTTTGTCACTAGATCGGTTTTATGGCAGTCACAGCTCACATGAACTTCATTTCAGACAGAGTCCTAAAACATTCGTAGCCCCCAGAGAGTACAGTACTGTTAAGGTACCCAAAAAACAGCCAGATAGTTTCATTACTGCAATGGATTTTTTTTAGTTCATCACTCTCAGTGCTGAAGTATCACTTTATTGGGATAGTTGTTTTTAAAAAAGGGTCTGGCCAAGTGAAGTACGATGACCACACTGGTCAGCATAATTTCTCATGTACTAGTGAAGTCTTGCATGCATAAGTTCACTGTGCTCTTATTCAGTTTAAAGAGAACTGTCCCTGCTATTTTCATTGAGTAGTAAATCCAGTAAATTAAAGGACAGAAGGACTAACCAGTATAATCCAGTACAATGATTCAGCAGCCAATGTGGAAAAGCTCCCTGTATAGGCCAGCAATGATCAGCCTAATTTCAACCAGGTGTGTAATCAGGTATGCCTTTCAGGTGTACTATATTATAGAAGATGGGTCTGAAAAGTGTCTTAAAACTTCCTTTTTTTCTAGTGGAGTGACTCCTCTGGTTGCAAAAAGAAGTTTTATAAAAATCTATGGAAGAACGTGGTTTCTGTTCCTATGACTGCAGCAAACAATTTCATAATCAACATCAATCATAGTTTTAAGTTTTACTGAATATTACATGAATTTTATTTTGTAAGTCATGGTCGCTGTTACAGTCAAAAACTAAATAAAAGCAGGGAATGTGGTAGAATGGGACTGCCATGTTACTAGCAGCTCTCCCTGATTTTCAGTGTCCCTCGATTTCTCAGTCAGATCTGATTTTAGAACTCGATCATGGCGAGGGTGACAACGATAAGCTCAAGGCTTCACTACAGAACACTTGACTCACAGTCTTGTAGAAATTCAGATCTTAATAGACATTAATTTTTTTACATTTTTTACATTGACAACTGCATACCTCACTTGTCTTCATTTGCATATTTTGTACTTATTTATTTATCTTTCACTATTTTTTTTATCCTTATTTTTACCTTATTTATCTTAATATCTTGTCTTATTTTTATCCTTATTATCTTGTTCCTTCAACCCTACCTAACTTGGCATTTGGGTGTGTATGGACAGCAAAGGAAGAATTTCATTACACAGAGAAATGCTATTTCTTCTGTACACATGACAATAAACTAAATAAAGTTTTTACTGCAGCCTGCTTATGCTGAATGTGATGACAAATTAGACCAACCTTTTTAACATTTAGTTTTTAGTTTAGCTTTAGTCAAACTATAATGGACTAAAACTGTAATAGGTATTTCATTACAGCAATTGGAGCATGCTGTAGGCATTCAAATATGAATCATATCTATCTAATAAACTCCAGTTTGTTCATGTAAATGGAGAGTCCTCTTCACACACTAAGGTTAATTATGCAGTTCCACAGGGTTCCATGCTAGGACCAATTCTGTTTACATTATACAGGTTTCCCTTTCATTAGAAGGCATGGCATAGATTTTCACTGCTATGCAGATGACACACAACTACACAACAATCTATCCATGAAGCCAGATAACACACACCAATTATTTAAACTGCAGGAATATCTTAAAGACATAAAGACCTGGATGACCTCTAATTTCCATCCATCCATTCGCTTCCGCTTATCCTTTTCAGGGTCGCGGGGGGCGCTGGAGCCTATCCCAGCTGTCATAGGGCGAGAGGCGGGGTACGCCCTGGACAGGTCGCCAGTCTGTCGCAGGGCTAACACACAGGGACAGACAACCATTTGCACTCACATTCACACCTAGTGGCAATTTGGATTATCCAATTAACCTATCCCCACAAGCTGCATGTCTTTGGACGGTGGGAGGAAGCTGGAGTACCCGGAGAGAACCCACGCAAACACGGGGAGAATATGCAAACTCCACACAGAAAGACCCCGGCCTGATGGTGGAATTGAACTCAGGACCTTCTTGCTGTGCGGCAACAGTGCTAACCACCGTGCCACCGTGCTGCCGCCCTGCTTCTAAATTCAGATAAAACTGAGGTTATTGTACTCTCCCCTTAGAAATGTGGTATCTAACCAGATACTTATTCTGGATGGTATTACCTTGGCCTCCAGTAAGGAGTTGTTGACCAGGATATGTCCTTCAAATTAAACAAATATGTATCCATTTGCGTAATATCTCTAAAATTAGAAACATCCTGCCTCAGACTAATGATGAAAAAGTAGTTCATACATTTATTACTTCTAGGCTGGACTACTATAATTCATTATTGTTAGGATGTCCTAAAAACTCACTGAAAAGCCTTGCAGCAAGAGTACTGATAAGGACTAGACTTCCCTTCATTGGCTCCCTGTTAAATCCAGAGTCAAAGTTAAAATCCTGCTCCTCACATACAGGTTGTAAATAATCAGGCCCCATCTTATCTTAATGACCTTATCGTCCCGTATCACCCTATTACAGCACTTCGCTCTTAGACTGCAGGCTTACTTGTTGTTCCTAGTCTTTACAAGTAGAATGGGAGGCAGAATAGTTACACTGCATTAGGTCTAGGTCTACTGTGGGATTCCCATGATCCATTGAGTGTTTCTTTTTCAGTCACCTTTTTCACTGCACGCCGCATTCAGTTATTAGTTATTACTGGCTCTTTTCCACAGATGTGGGGGCAGATGTTTCTGCTGGAGCTTTCTTCCTGTTAAATGGCAGTTTTTCCCTCCCACTTTCGCCAAAGCACTTGCTCGGGGGGGCGGTCATGCAGTTGTTGGGGTTTTCTCTGTTTTCTTTGTTTTGTGGCAACTGATATTGTGATTTGAGCTATATAAATAAAATTGAAATGAATTACGTGGTTACGGCCGTCATTTATATACACTGTGTGCAGATTACTAATGAATGTAACATGTTTGTCATTAGTCTGTGGGAGGAAACCACAACACCAAGAGAAACCCCATGCAGGCAAAGGAGAACACAAAAACACCACACTCAAAGAGGCACGTTCTTCTTGCTGTGTAGCAACACGGCTAACCACTATACTTCACAGTTATTTGCATTAAAAGAAAATTCAAATTTTCTGCTAAGTTACTCTAGACAGCTATTGAGGGAAATGCACAACTGAACTTCACCCCTAAACCTAACCCTCTGTGCTGGGAGTTGAGTTTGTGCAGTGGGTTTGCTCCATCCTGGTGTGTTTTTATTGTAGCTGCAGACAGAAACAGATTTGTCTTCAGGCTTTCATTTCACTGACTAAAAGTGATATTTGGTAGGGCAACCATTTGCATGATTTAAATAACTGGAAAGCAGAACTGACACTCACAAACTATTTGCTTTTACTTTACATATTTCCAGTGGGAGGCGAGTGGTCAGTTAGCATTAGTCTCTCTTTGTATGAAAAAACCCCAGCAAGACAGAGACATCTTTATATCCAATGGAAAACTTTGGTGTAAAAAGAAAATCCCCAATTATCAACTTCATATCAAGGATATTTCAAATGATGGCCGATGGCCAGCAACCTTTTTTTTTTTTCTTTGCTGATGACTTCATCTTTAAAAAGGACTACAGGACATACTGTAGCTGAAACACAAAGTTTAGCTCCTGCACAGATGCACTGACCTCTGTGGCTGTGTTGGATAGGAGGACTGCGCAAAAAGACCTTCAGAGAAGTCTGTCTGGCATTGGAGGGACCAATCAGAGCATCTCTAATAGGCCCACTCTAGAGATGTGCTTTGTGTGTGTGGATGTGTGTGGGAGTATGTGTGTGTGTGTTTGCCATGAGAATCTCCGTCTGTCTGCTCAGTGGCAACAGTGTATATAGTATGCATGCATGAATCCTCGCATATGTTTTTGAGCGTACAGGTAACTTGGCGCGCCTGCTGGTTGTGTTTTCTCATGCACAAATAGAAGCATGAATTATTGTGCACATGTGGGCAAATGTCTGCACCAGCACGTGCGTGTATTTAGCATGTACATGTGCAAACATCTAGTTAGTATCACTTCTAGTATATACACACGCTTGCCTCTGTGTAGCAGATTGCCGTGTGTGTATTTGTTTATTTGTGCACGCCTGCAGTTGCTGCAGGCAGGTTGAAGATTGTCTCCCCCCTGAGGGCCGCTCTCTCCCTGCAGCATGTGGGAACCATGGCGCGTTGCCAGGATACAAGCCCCTCGTCTGTACTGACAAGAAGACATGAAGAGCAAAGATTAATTATTTACAAGCAGACCCCTGTACACCACGTCTGGCTTGGCACTTCTCCTGCATTAAATGTCACTATCTATGAAGCCATCCGTTTTATTGCTTATTCTATTTAAGTGCCATGGAAAATCTGTTGCATCGCGTGTGCCACCCTTATATCTAAGGCCAGCCATACCCCCTGCCCCATCTTTTTAATAAAGCTCGTTTAATCTTTAAATAACAAGCCACGATGGTGCATTTTTAGACATCTTTGTACAAAAGCACATTTTAAACATCAGCCGTGAAAGGGACAAGAGTGCTCCCTGGACCCTTGTAGCTATCATTTAAGTGTGCTGGCAAGCTGAGATCACCAGTGTCCTCTGAGCTGCCCCCCCCCAAATCATCATCTAATATTTATGGGGTCTATATGCCACTGACTGACTGGAAGATCTGCTTTCTGGGAGCAGCAGATATTTACAAAACATATTGGAATGATTCATTTAGCACCTCATTCGTCTTCTTTGTCCGCTTTGCCTTCCTTCAGCCTCTGTCTGGTTCTAAATGACGAGATACCCAAAGACTGGGCGGGGGTGGGAGTTGATTGAGTGAGTAGTGAGTTCATGGCTCTGTTTTTTTTATTATTATTATTGTTAATATTATGGACAAAAAGGGGGAAAACAATACACAGACTTAACATAAACTACACCGTATTAAAAGCTCTAATAATGTCGAGCACACTCTGGCTCTTAATGCAGTGATATAAAGGCATTTATTGTGGCAGATTATCCAGACATGAGCTCTGTGGTTCTGGCTGTGACAAAGCTGGAAGTGAAGGCATCCGTGCAGCTTCAACCTGGGCTGCTCCTTTGTTCTCGTTTGCTACCACCTCTTTGTTGTGCTGCTGACTGTCTGTCTGCCAGTCTGTCTGTCCGTTCATCTCTCTGTCTGTCTGCAGCCAGCCCGGGTTTATTTGCATTTCTCCAACACATCCATATTCATGATGGAAGCGGGTCACTCCACGTGGAGATGTGTGTGTTTCTGCGTGTAAGTTGTTTGTGTGTGTGTGTGTGTGTGTGTGTGTGTGCGGTTCTTAATTGGGCTGTGGTCAGAGGGGATCCTCCATACTGAGTCCCAGGTGGAGAGGGAGCAGGGATCCCACTGTTCGGAGCGTTATGCATTTTCTATTGTTTCCCTCCTCCTCCTCCTGTACACACGGACGCTCCTGTGGCGATGGCACAGGACGCCTTTTCATTAAGCTAAATTCGGTCTGATCCAGCGCTAATTCTGCTCATATCTGACGAATTGATTTCAAGGACCACAGGCTGGGAAAGATACATCTTGCTGTGTTTTTCAAAGAAAAGAAAAAAAAGGTTTGGGGGGGAAAAAAGAAAAAATATATTTGATATGGCAATCAAGTGCTTTCTCCTTAGTACCCTGTTGACTTTGGATTTTGCTTTTCTGAAACAGATGATGTGATTGTTACATACATCATCACATTCAAATATAGGTAAAAAGAATTTCTTGGTTTGGAACTTTCGCTTAATTTGTTGGGTTGCAGAAAATAACACATTTTCAGTATGTCACCTTTTTAAATGACACGGATTTGAAAGTGAAAAAACAAAGCTACCGTTCCCTACAGCAGACATTTGGCCTCGTGCAGGGGATTTTATTACCATCAGAAATGTAATTGCACTGTTGTTGTTGAAGGACAGAGGACGGGGAGAAAAAAAGGATCAGGCTCTAGATATAAAGTACGTGCCAAGCATTAATGCAGAGCCCACTTCTCTCCTTTATATTTCCCAGCCAGTCACTGTGACTTCCTTACATGATGGAGCTATTGTATCCCCTTAACCCCCTGTATGTCACATGTCAGGGAACACAATCACCGTTGCAGCCTACTTCACCCTAAAGTGGAAATGAGCATTAACACCAGGCTGCAATTGTATGGCAGAACAAGGCTTGTTAGAGAGGTCAGTGGCTCGGGATAACACAGTTTTAATGTGCATTATCGGTGGTCCGTGGAATGGCGGCACGACAGGGCCTGCTTTGTTTTTTAGCGTGCTAGTTTCAAATTAAAAATGTGTGAGGCCATTTCTATTCAGTTCTACAGATTTTTGATAACTGAGGAGAGTTTTTAAAACATTCAGCATAATGTGTTTTTGTAACACTGAAAAATAACCAATGCTTAAATGAGTAGGGGGACAGAAAGGAAGAAGGGCGGTTTTTCTATATGGAATTTTTGTAGACGATAAAGGTCTTTTTTTTCATCGCCAAGCAGAGCAAAATACAAATGCAAATACAATTTAATTCATTCAATTTATTTATATATCACAACAACAGTCATCCCGAGGTGCTTTATATTGTAAGGTAATGACTCTATAACAATACAAAGAAAATCAGATGAGCCCCTATGAGCAGGCACTTGGCGACAGCGGGAAGGAAAAACTCCCTTTTAACAGGAAGAAACCTCCGGCAGAACCAGGCTCAGGGAGGGGCTACAACAGGTTAATTAAATAATTAATTCAATTAAATATGTTTATGAAACTAAGATGGTTTTCCTGCAGATATGTTAAAAATAATATTTTTTTTTTAAACTGTTCTCATTGCCAGAGGATGAAATACTGCCATTTATGTGTTTTTGGGGTCAATCCTTTGCTATGATAGTGAGTCCGGTTTCACACCCAACTTATCATATATCACTGCTTGCTTAGGACCCCTTTGCCATCATATTTGAACATCATGTTTGCCGTGCATGGTGGTGTTCTCAGTGTGCAGTTGTGGATATGATGAACGCATATGTTGAGTCTGCATTAAAACCCATCCCAGCAGTTTGGGTATCTAAACCTAATTATGCAGCGAGGTCACATTTTGCAAATTTCTGAGATACCAGTGGCTTCTGGCAAAAGAGCGGAGTTTGACACCCCGTGAGTTATTACAGAATGGAAAATCACAGTAAAACTTAATGCTTGGGGAGTCTCTAAAATATCAACTCCTGTAATGAGGATGAATAAATAGTTGATCATATTATGCTGTTAATGTAGTTGGACAAATGTCAAGCCGACACTAAATAATTTTGCATTTTTCAGCACACAAAGAGATGGCCCCAAGACGGCATAGTTTTAATTTAAATTCCATTATAGCATTTAGAAATGCATTACAAAGACTTCAAAGGTATGTGTTTCTAACTCTGAAATTGTTTTTCATTTTGGTTTGCAGCTCTTTGGAACAAAAGTTTACCTGTCTTCCTCACCCAAATAATTTTCATCCCGTCCCAAGTAACTCTAATTTTTCCATGTTCAAATTTTCTTTGTGTAAATACAAAAAAACCATAGGAAACACCAAAAATCTGTCTTGTTTCTATCCTGCCAAACACTCAAGCTGTGCATATTATGACACAGACTCTAGGTAATTTCACATGAAACACTCACAGTCGGTCTTAAAACAATTAGCGTCTTTGTTTGATGGGAGAGAGAAAAGAGTCTATGAGAACTGATTATTGCGATGGGATTTTATATTGCTTTTTAAAAACCAATTAACTCCTGAGAGCTTAGTGGCTTTTCAACAAACGGCACATCGTTAAAGTATTGTTGAGGAACATTGTTGGGTGTGATAATTGGCATCTATTCAGATCGGCGCTGGCAAGCTCTTAGAAAGGGGTCTTGCTGAACAATCAGATGCTCGGAGACAGAAGCCTGAGTTGGCATTTCTCTGGCCTTCTTTCCTCATTCCAGATTCTCACTCTCATTCTTTTCACAATCCTTATCTCTGTCTAACGCACTGCAACGGTCACATTTAACAGGAAACTGAGAAAATACTTTCACTGTAGGCATTTGAGTGCAGTGGACATTAAGTGCCGTCTATTGTCCGTTTCTTCTCGACAATTAATTTATTAAAGCAATTTGAACCAGTCTGCTGTTTCACACGTTCCTTAACAAGATGTGCAGATAATGTCATTGTCTGCCTGGAGGACTACAAATGTCAGCATTCTTTTCCTTTTGATCAAAATTCCTGATATAATTTCATGTCCTGAATTAAACTTTCTAATTTCAAACTGGGATGTAATGCAACAGTTTGTTCGAAAAAAGTTTAAAGCATACTAAAGTCCCTCTAAACTAAACGCTCTGCCTCCCATTCTACTTTTAAATACTTATGGGACTTTTGGCCACATTGCTATAATGACCCAACACACATTAGGTGGTACTCATTTTTAATGGAAACCGACTGAAACAGAGCCGATCTGATTCTGTACTGGAGGAAAGGAAGTTTTTTATACTTCTCCTTTTCAGCCATTCTGTGTAGATTTGCTGCTGTGCTCCAGATTGTTGTGCTGCCACATATCATAGTTTTTAACATACAAATAGCCTTGCATTTGACACTACACATATCTTGTGAAATGATCACCGGTTGTTGTTCTTTTCTGTCAATGATCTGAAAAATGCACTTATTTGAATTGTGTTTTAGCCCTTTTGTGTTGTGTTGGAAACCAGAGGGTTTTGCTTTTTGAAAGACAAACAGATTCACTGACTGACTGGCTCTTCACAGTCAGTTGTGGAGAAAGAAGGACAGACTTGTTATTTCTAACCACTCCAGTCACTAGTTTCCCTTCAAGAAGCACTTTTTCCACTACGAATGTTAAAAAAAAAGTTGTGACCACAGAGGTTGTACATCATCCACATCATTAACAGTCAGTTTGTAGATTAAATGTCACAAAGCTAAATTAGAGCACCAAACTGCAGCGACTAAGTCAGGCCACCATTAAACTGCAGACAAAACAGTGAGTCATAGCAAAGAGCAAAGTGGGACATTTTAATGGTGCAGCTAGGGTTAGCTCAAACATTTGGAAAGGAGAGAAAAGCAGGGAGGCAGCAGCAAGAGCAGACAGCAAGGTGATAATTAAATCAAGAATGAAATCCTCAACAGTTTGACTGTGTCCAGAATTTCATTCAGTGGTGTAACAACAGCCTAAATGCATCAGTGTTTGTGACTCAGTCTAACCTAACAGGTTTGTTGTTGTAAGTCTCTCTTGGCGTGTGAGAGTAGTAGCTTCAGCAACAGCAGCTCAGGTTATTCAGCCAGAATTTCAGGATAAGCTGAGGCTGCAATGTAGTAGGCAAGTCTTTAGACTGGAATACTATTTCAAGCAGAATAACCTAAAGGATGTGTGGGGTGGTATTAAAAAAATCGCTGGGTTTAAGGTGACAAACAGACAACCAGTGGACACCTACCCTACCCCACCCCACAAAACCCCTACTTCCTACACATCTGATAAACACATCAGCTTGAGTGTGTATTCTGGCCAGGTTAAGCATTGATTATACTTGTGACATCCACAAGTCTACTATGGTCTACTTGTAGACTCTATACAAATTTTGTAATCACACAGTGAGCACTATGTCTGTGCAGGCATTTGCATACCTGACTGTTGTTTTGTTACTTAGCTGTGGAGAATTTACATTACAACTATAGATTCACCACAAACTTGAAGTGGACTTCAAATATCTATAACAGAAAAGACTACTCGGCCTTTAGGAGCTGCCCATGTCTGTTTTCGTGTTAGCAACAGAGTGTAATCGGGGCTTTAGGTGACAGCTGGAGAAATTGGGGCATTAGCCCCAAGTTTCTAAAGAATTGTGTTAGCTGCCTGTCTGTGATCCTGCATTACATTTATAACATGAGTCTGAAGCAGGAGAAAGTATTGTTGTTATTTTAAAAAAGTTCTGTCTTGTTACTGTAACAAAGAAGATGACTTCATTACAGCTTAACAATTATTTAGCGGTTGCCGCTACATCACAAGTGAATAAGGTGCTGGGGAGACTAGCCTGCATTTTGCAAACAGGCCAAATCTGGAAGTGAATGATGGATTGATATGGATTGATAGTCGCAGCTGCACAGTGAGGATCATCTTCAAAGAAATTTGCATTACAGGAAATGTCACTAAACACACCCATCATCTCATGGATCACTGACTCCCTTACAGACCAGACAGGGTAGAGTTCTGTCTGATTTGGTGATGTGCAGTACAGGATATCCACATGGCACTGTGCTGTCTCCATTCCTGTTCACCTTGTACACGTCACACTTTCAGTTCAACTTACGGCACCTGCTGAAATTCTCTTGATACAGCAGTGGTTGGATATGTTCGTAATTGGCAAGAGGAGGAGTGGTCTGGGAGAAATCATCTGCTTGTGAATGTGAATAAGACCAGAGAGAGGGTGATGGAGTTCAGATTGAAGAGGACATCTCTATCCTGGGACAAGGTGTTGAAGGAGGAGTACAAGTACCTGGGTATCCACACTGACAACCGTCTCAACTGGAGGACCAAAGCTGAGGCTGTCCACAAGAAGAGGATGAGTAGGTTTCCTGAGGAAACACCAAAAAGTGAATCTGTAAGCAAGACTTTATGCTGCGAGATTGCTTATGATAATATCTAATGCTTGTTTTGGCACAATATGATTTTTTCATTATTATGTATCATGTTTAATAGTGGTAAATCAGGACATCCCTGTAACATACACAAGACAAACATCCACTCCACGTCAGTTAGCTTTCATCATAGTTATCTACCTACCGAATTGGAACTCACCTGTAAATCCCCCAAAAAACATCAGTACCCAGCGTTTTAAGGATGTAAAAGATGCTCCACCTACTTTTCTTTGGTAAGTTGGAGTCATTCGTCCAACTTCTCCCTTTGGTGTAGAACAACTGTTCTTTCCAGCTCATCAAAACTGATTAAAATACTCTGAAAAGGTGGCCCCGCTTTTATTGAGAATGTTTAAGCATTCTTTCCATACTCAAGTATTTCCTCGTACGCTATATGAAGCTAATATTTCTTTGTTATTGAAAGAAGGAAAGGATGAAACAGAATGTTCCTCTTATCGACCTATTGCTTTGTTGAATTTGGATATGAAAATTTTCACTAAAATTTTGGCAAACCGATTAAATGGACATGTTGGATCAATTATCCATCCGGATCAAACTGGGTTTATTCCTCAGAGGTTTTCCTTCTTTAATGTTCGAAGATTGATGAATATTATGTATCATAGGCATTGGGGAGCTTCTAAGATCGCAGTACTGAGCTTAGATGCCGAAAAGGCGTTTGACCAGGTCGAGTGGGCCTATATGCTCCGGGTACTGGAGAAGTTCGGTTTAGGCGAACAGTTTAGATCATGGGTTGATATGATATATAGGCATCCCTCTTCTTCCATTCTTACTAACCAAGATAGATCTGCGCCTTTTTTTTTACACCGCGGGACACGACAAGGCTGCCCTTTGAGCCCTTTGCTCTTTGCAATTTCTATTGAACCTCTTGCAATAGCCATTAGGAATGAGCCCTCTATTGACCCTGTCAGATTGGGGAATATCAAGCACTACATTTCCTTATATGCGGATGATGTTGTTTTGTTTTTGTCAAATCCTGAGCGATCTGTTCCTGTACTCTTAGATGTGGTGAGGTCATTTGGGGAAATCTCAGGTTATACAATTAATTGGCAGAAGAGTGAGTTTGTGGCTTTAACTACAAATTTGGATGTTGATTTTTTAAAAGTTTTGCCTTTTAAAATCACAGACAGATTGAAATACTTGGGTGTCACTTTGCCTAAGGATCCTAAATTGATCTTTAAGTTGAATTATCTTGAACAAGTAGAAAAATTGAAAATAGATGTTGAGAAATGGAGGGCTCTCCCTATCTCCATGGTAGGTCGCATTAACGTAATTAAAATGGTTTCCCTTCCTAAATTTTTATACTTATTTTTAAACTTACCTATTTTTCTGAATAAGCAATTTTTTAAAGTGATCGACTCAGTAGTATTACCATTTGTCTGGGGCTTTAAAACTCACAGGATATCAAAAGTTCATCTATGTAAGTCAAAACTTAAGGGTGGATTTGCTTTGCCAGTGTTTCAGTTTTATTACTGGGCTGCAAATGCTAGAACTCTTGCTTATTGGCAGGAAGGGTACAAAAAAATTAAGTCTGCCGATACCCCACCGTGGGTGGTCATAGAGAGTGGTGGGGTTGAGAATAGTTCCCTCCCTGCTCTTCTTTTTTCATCCTCTAATTCGCGAACCAAGGTCAATAATTTTATAGTTTCGAACTGTGTTAAAATCTTTAGTCAGATCAAAAAAGGTTGTGGTCTACCAGACACTTCAATCCATACTCCAATATACGGTAATCATGCATTCCCACCCTCATGTTTAGACGCCTCTTTTGATATCTGGACACAGAAAGGTATTATTACTCTCAAAGATTTATATATTGACAGGCAGTTTGCATCATTTACTCAGTTGCAGAACAAGTTCTCTCTTCCTGCGTCACATTTTTTTCATTATTTACAGATAAGAAACTATGTCCGTCAGAGTATTGCTAATTTTCCATCTCTTCCGGAAGAGGGGTCAATTTTTACACTTCTTCTGAGTTCCCCGGATTCTAAAAAAGTTGGTTTCTGGTTTTGTGAAAGCCTTTTCTGAGTATTTAAATTCTAAATCTGACTTTTTGAAGATGGCATGGGAGGAAGAGCTTGGTTTGCTGATTGGAGATGAGGTGTGGGAGAGGAGTCTGTGTATGATCCATTCTTGCTCTATAAATGCAAGGCATCAGTTAATTCAATTTAAAGTGCTTCACAGACTTCATTATTCAAAAACTAAACTGCACAGGATTTTTCCTTCTATCAGTTCGATATGCGATCGTTGTAAACTTGGAGAAGGCTCTCTTACTCATTTGTTTTGGACTTGTCCCAAATTGTATAACTATTGGTTGAATATTTTTAACTGTTTTTCTGATATCTATAATTGCACATTAGAGCCGGACCCAATAATTGCATTGTTTGGATCTTCCTCTTCCCTTTTACACCTTAGCTCTGCTGCACAAACCACAGTTTTGTTCGGAATGGTAATTGCTAAAAAAATTATTTTGACTCTTTGGAAGACGGATATTGTACCTCAATTTAAAATGTGGCTCACAGAACTGACTGCTCTACTACATATGGAGAGAATTAGGTATATATTAGCAGACAAACTTAGTAATTTCTTTGATGTGTGGCAACCATTTTTAGATCATGTATTAAAACAAAGTCCTATTTGATCGATCACCAATAACTTAGCCTTCCACCTTAGCGTTTTATTTTTGTTTATTGCCAGTGTTGAAGCAATATTTTCGTTGTTGCAGTGTAAACTTTTGTCTTATTTGTGTGTTTTAGCCCTTGCTGTTGTGTTGTCTGTTGTTTTTTCGTTTGTTTTGCTTGTTTGTTTTTTCTTATATCAAAAAATCTCAATAAATATATATATTAAAAAAAAAAAAAACTGATTAGCCTTGCAAGTGTGTGGAAGGTCTGCAACAGTATTGTCAACAGCCTGAGCATTCCACGCAGTCCATTAGATACCGATTTCATTTGTAGATTCCTACAAGGATTCAAAGGACGAGGATTCAAAAGGAAGCGATTTTTGTCAGTGTCTTTCCAGTTTTCAAACAAAAAACTTTGACAATTCAAGGTTTGTCTTATCTGAAATTACTTTTTCAGCTGAGTTGGACATCCCAGTGGCTTGATGAAGCTTTGGGTCATTGACATCACCGCCATTTGTGCCGGTCCAGTTAGCAGCTAAGAGGTTTGCTAACTGCAGTTGACGACTATTTGATCTGCCTATTCTTCTGTTTGTGTGTTTTCAGTTTAGTTTGGCTTTTTTTTCTTTCGTTTGTTGTTTTTTTTGGGGTACACACAGCACACATCCACGGTAAATCTGGCATCAAAGGAAGGGTTTTTACTCTTTTTGATTCGTTTTTGTGTTTTTTTCTTTCTTTTTTTTCCGGTGAGGTACAGTCGAGTAATATAGCGACAACAAACAAATGCAGAGCAGGGATAATAGTTTAACTGTAATCACTTTATCTGCCTTATAGGTTTCTGAAATTGCACTTAGCATGTAGCATGTATGTTGTATCTACATCGAGCAAATAAAACCATCAGAATCCATCAGACTACCATAAGGGTCAGCTTGACTCTATTTGGGGTCATGTTAGATGCAGCACGGTTCACACAGACACCGAGATCTGTAGCTAATCAATAGGAGCTGCTTCAGTGGGCTGAAGCTGAATGTCTGGTCAAATCCCTCCCTGCCTCTGACTGGGCGGATGGAAATTATATACCTCCACTTACACACAGACACAAACCTGCTGGGCTCCACCGACAGGCAGTCACCTGGGAATTCTAAAACACGCCAGTGTAGGACACATAAAAACCCACTTTTTCTCTGATCTTGTTCCCTGTTTTACTTCACATCCTTCTTAATCAGACCTGACATCTGGGTAAATCATGCCAGTTTTCTCTTATTTTGGATTATAATTTCATTCATTTTTTGATACGTATAGCAAGCTGCCAAGTTGTGCACAATGAAAAGAGATACTTATATGCTATTTTACAGTATTTCTATGCCTTACTATTTGGTGAGGCTGCACTCTTTTCAATAGTCTCTAATAAATCATTAAAAACATTACTCTAAAATCTAAACACGTGCATTTATAGATATACAGTGTCTACACAAAGCCACTTTTCACCTGAAGGTCTTTCATCATCTCCTTTTGCATTAGACTGAAATGTAAATGTTTTCTTTTTGCTGTTCTCTAACGTTCGGTCTCTTTATTACCTTGACTACACTGTCAAGGCTGGCGAGTCCTGCTTTGCTGGCGTACAGTCTATTAGTCATTTTTCTATCTGTGGTAATAGTGCGCTTACACTTAGTCCGCTGCAGAGGAATTATGGAGGAGATGCCTTATAATCACACAGGATTTGAAGTACGATGATGCAAGTTGTTTGGGACAAAAATGAGTTATTTAAAATCACCTTCAGATCAAAGTTAATTTTGAATTAAAAAAGGGTTTTAATGGATAGTATTTCACAGATTTCATATAACTTCCTCCTTCTTGAGTCTTTAGGGGCAAAGAAAACAGTATTCCTTTGTGCTACTACCACTGTGTAATAAACCCAAATGTTTTTGCTAGTGGCTGAATCTACTGAGAGAAAAGAGATGAATAAAAGATGAAGAAATAATATTGCAGCGGAAAGAAAAAAAAAACTTTGTACACACCAAAAGTTTGCTTTAAAGAGTGCTGCATTAAATAGACATGAAAAATTCTCTTGTTTACTTGAAGAAATGGGCTTCTCTTTTCATCACGGCTTTGATCTGAGTGACACAAACACATCCAGAGAGAGAAAAATAGACAAAAAAAGAAAAAGAAATACTGAGATCCTTGATTGACAGCTTTAATTAACAAAAGCAGCACAGCCTCTGTGCATTTCCTCTGACAGCCTCTGGGGGCCTGAGACGTGATAACAGAGAAATGCCAGAAAACAATACCTGACTTTTTAAACAAATGATCTATTCTCTTAGCTGTTGCATTCATGTATGTTCGTGCAGGTCTTTCTTTTTTAATGAGCATTTTCCATTTGCTGTGGTAAATCAAACCGACTGTATGCAGACACTGCTTAAGGAAATAAGCATCGTACCATATGTTTTTCATAGTAAAGTGTTCGCAGTTACCACAGTGTCTATGTTCAATGTTTAGGTGATGTGATAGTATTTTTATTCTATACAATATGTGTAATTAAGAAACCAGCAATCCTTACCTGTAAATTATGGAGAATATTACAATATCGGTGGAACAATAAAGGGATTATTGAGGACTGCAGTTTTGAACAACTTGAAAAAAAATTTACATTTCCTGATTTATATAAAAAACACAAGCACATTAATGATATCTGGGGCAAAAGAAGGCATTAGAGGTAGGATACGGTTGTACATTAATAACCTGATTTTACACAGAATGATCAGGTTGTGATATCATCATATAATATGAGTTACAAAACAGAGGTTTGGAGCTTTTATATAAATACATCAAGCTGAAACTGTATGCATCATCAGATATCTATGGTCCTTTCTTAATGTGGCTAGAATAAGGTGAAATATTAAGGCAAAAGAAAAACGATAAATGCAGTAATGCATTTCTTATCCTGTCAATCATGTGACCCTGGAGATGTTTTCTGCATTTTGTGCAAACAGACTTGGATAAATTACCTCAGTATTCCCAAAATTGTGACTTGACTTGACATACATTGATTTTTTTCCATTCACAAAATCATAAATCTCTTATCCCAATTAATCTGAGGCACACTAACACTGACTGACCTGGTCCTATTTCAATACCCCATATTACTTTCTCTTTTTCCTCCCCCACATTTAAAGCCAAAAAGCCATATAAAGCAGCAGTCTTTGGGGAATACTGTGCTTGCAGAGGTCTTTTCATTAGCTTCATTAGAGCAAACAAGTAAGAACCAGTTAATTCCGTAATGTGCACATATGCATTCCTTATACAAGCAATGAAACACTTCTGGTCTAAATGCAAAAGAACTCTGTGAATGTAATGAAATAGCAGGTGAAATCAAAAATACAGTAACAATAATCTCTCCATTACTGCATGTACTTACAGTGCAGCATTCCCTGCATCTGAATCATTATGTGCAGGGAGAGAAAGTGGGTAACAGTAACTGATTACGGTGTAGGGGAGCGGAAATGGCAAGCAGGCATTAGCACACAGCGACATTAGCGTTGTCCCAGACAGCCTGTTAGCTGAAGTGGGTTTTAATTAGCTATTTTCCAGTTAGTAAATGGAAGAATTATCAATGGCCCAAAAACAAGAGTGAAACTGGGCATGCAACTGACACACGCACAAAACACCCACATGCACAACCTGACACACACTCACATCTACTGTCAAGTACAAAGACAAACACTTCAAGTGAATGCCAGATATATGCATATCATATTAGCATAATGCGTGGTTCCTAAATGGAAAAAGCCATTATCTAGGTTTAGGGACAAAGTTTTCTTTTCATTTTTTTTCCCAAACAAATCAGAATCTCCTCACACAGTGCCATGCTTACGATAAGTGGTTGTCAATGCCAGGTTGCGCTCTCTTTCAGTCCATTCAGCCTGTGACAGGGCACTCCTCCTGGCTTACTGTTCTTCTGCTACAGACCTGCTCTGAGCCATCACGGCAGAGACTGTCACATTAGGGCGATAACAGAATGCTGAAGTTATTACGCAGCTTTTTAATTAGATTTTCCCCATTCACACATGTCCACTCTTGGTTTTTTGTGTTTTTATATTTGTTGATACACCGGTAAGGCATTATTAATATTTAGATGAGAAACCCATGCTCTTGCCTCAGAGGCTGTTGGTTAAAAAAACAGCCTCCCCCTAATGCAGCAGGATGGATGAATGGATGGATGAATTCCCCTGATGGCCCTTCATCTCTGCTGCTGCCACAGCCATGCAGCCTCTCTAATAGGGGGAGAGGAGGATTCAGGCTGTTTGGAGTGCAGCTACAACACGTTGTGCTGTGCAGGTTTTCTTAAAGGTCTACATTATTAAAGGCACTTGCGTTTGCAGGTTCACTTTTCAGTGTGTGGGTTTTGTGGTTGATGCTGGGGGAGGGGGGGATTCTTCTGCTTAATTGGCCCAAAGCAGCTGATGTGACACCAAGATGAGATACTTCTAACATAGCAAAGTTTTTGATTGGAGCGGGAAAAAAAGGAAAAAAAAACATTCATTTTGAGATTTGCATCATCAAAAGCCTGAGGGATATTGTGTGATATATTATTATAATGTATTCACTACCTAGCCCAATCTGTGTGTACATTCAAATTATTTACAGCTAATAAATAGTAAATAAATACATAAATAAATACAGACAAATGAAGACAATAAATGGTACTTGCTATCAATTTTTATTACCATGACCATTATAAACATCTAGTTGATTAAGGTGGAGCTGTAACTGTTTGTACGGATAAAAGTTTAATATTTAATTTTAATGTGGGAGCAGGATTCAATTCAATTCAATTTTATTTATATAGCGCCAAATCACAACAAAAGTCGCCTCAAGGCGCTTTATATTGTACAATAGATCGCACAATAATAAATACAGAGAAAACCCCAACAATCATATCATATGACCCCCTATGAGCAAGCACTTTGGCGACAGTGGGAAGGAAAAACTCCCTTTTAACAGGAAGAAACCTCCGGCAGAACCAGGCTCAGGGAGGGGCGGCCATCTGCTGCGACCGGTTGGGGTGAAGAAGGAAAACAGGATGAAAGACATGCTGTGGAAGAGAGACAGAAATTAATAACAGATATGATTCGATGCAGAGAGGTCTATTAACACATAGTGAGTGGCTGGAAAGGAAAAACTCAATGCATCATGGGAATCCCCGGCAGCCTACGTCTATTGCAGCATAACTAAGGGAGGATTCAGGGTCACCTGGTCCAGCCCTAACTATATGCTTTAGCAAAAAGGAAAGTTTTAAGCCTAATCTTGAAAGTAGAGATAGTGTCTGTCTCCCGAATCCAAACTGGAAGCTGGTTCCACAGAAGAGGGGCCTGAAAACTGATGTCATGGCTGCGTTAACCTGAGAACCTTCACCCAGTGTTAGAGTTCCATGTAAAGGCAAATGAATAGGTGGCTTCTTTGCTTGTCTGTTTGTAGTATAGTATGCAGAGCTCTTGCATATGCCGGTTCTCTGCTCAGAGGAGGAGTTTACAACGTAGAGGCCAGAGCTGCAGAAGGAGGTTGTAATTTCAGTTTCTACCATGTTTTTCCCTTTTTCAGATCCTCTTATTGGCATTTTAAGTAATCATTGTTCTGTTTTGACTATGTATCTAGTATCAGATTTACTCGAGGAGATGTGCATTATGTTCAATGCAGGGGCAGGTGTACTCTGGTGCCACCGATAACACATTTGAATTCCCCCCCCCTTTGCATAGCGTTACCTTAAACTGCTTTATTTCGTGTTTTCAACTGCAACCAATGTCAGTGACAGAAACACACACAGGAACTTCAGATTTCAACATAGCATTGGGTGATGAAACCAATAAACCATTAAAAATTACGTTAAATTTTTCGTGAAAAAATATATAATTTTATTTATGACAGTGCAGATTTCCGACTTTTTGTGTAAATTTAGGCATATAACAAACTTTTGAATATATTTCTAATAAACAAAGAATGTGAAACTTAGCTTGGATGTTTATTTTGAATTGAGCCACCTCCTTTTATACTTATTAGGCTTTATGTTTATTTCTTAAATAGGCTATACAGTACATAAAATGAAATGCACATTATTTTTATGTAACTTAAATGTTTAATAATTGGGCTAATGACAATAAGAAAGTTACAGACTATGTTTGTATGAAATGTGTATACCTACTGCAATGTATATGATTTAACCATATATGGTAGATATTAGAGAATGTAACACCCGGAAAGTGTTAAAGAATTATCTTTATTTTGCCACCCCATCTGATTTCCATGCCACATATGTAAGTTAATTTCCTCTGAAGCTTAGGTTTTGGTAATTAATCAAACGATCAGTGCAGTTAATTGGTGTTTCTTATTGTTTTTTGCATCACAAAAAATGTATAAGATGTGTAAAACAGCAGTCTCAGTTATGCATTTTTTGGTTTTATATTACTTATGTGTATTTCATATTTGAATAACTGAATAGTTAAAACACAATGTATGATTTTCTGGCATGTCATACACAATAGAATTAATTTATTCCATCATCCCTGTGACCCAAGGGCAGGTGTGACTGTAAAACAGAAGTTTACTAATGAAGTCAGTACAGACAGTGGTTTCCCCGTGTGACTTTAATGCTATGTAAATTCAAAGGAGAGAGTTTGCCACAGGCCTTGTCAAACAGTGTTGAGTCGACTTTTTGGAGTGGAGGTGGTTTAAGTGAATTGAAGCTTAGCAAACATCTGAAGCCGTTCTAAAGTGAATAACAATTAGGTGATTTAAAACTTAAAAAAAGAAGAAGAAGAAGAAGAAGAAGTGGCTCACTCCAAATGGTGTGTAGGAGAGACATCTGTTCCTGCAGGTGAGCTGAGGTGAATAGAGGCTAGAGACTCTAGTTCTTGAGACAACAGTGGAGCTGTAGACATTATTGTTTCACAACTTTCCCAGGGCCATACTCTGTTCTCAATTTCAATTTTAATCCATTTTGAGCATGATGGTTCTTTACAGAAAAAATACAAACTATCAGTCCTGTTTTAATACAAAGTTTGATTGTCTTTGAACATGCATGATTTTTCAGTGATGATGGTTCCACAGTGCAACCAGTTTTTTAAATCTTCTTTACTTTAAAACACCAGTTTTTTAAATCTTCTTTACTTTAAAACACCTCTGTTTGATGACTCAGTCTAGCACATATCACCTATCAACTGTGGAATGCAATAAATTAACAGCTACATACTGCAACATCATGTTTGCAGAACGGTTATTTTCCTGACAACCATACAGGAGAAATTATAGCCAGGGGCCTTTTGATTATTTAATTTAAATGTAAAAAAGAAATGTGGTGGAAATACTTTCCATGTGGTGATTATATAAACAATTCACTGAATTTACAGAAATGCACTATATTGTGATATATATTGTTATCGGGATAAGAAATGACTTATATTGGAATTTGGTCATATCGCACAGCCCTAGTGGAAAGCATATTGGGTGGAGCACTACGCAGCATTAAAAAGCATATTTAGAGTCGAGTACACAAAACAGCTTTGGCCTCTATGGATAGCTTCCCCCTTCATAAAAACACAGAGTAGGGAGATTTTTTTAACTTATCTAGATAACTGAATTATGGCTGTGGTTACTTTGACTGACATATGCCCTGACACGGGTAGCTGTAGCCTCATTGACTATTTCGAGTAATTAAACTGGACGTCTTTACTGTGGATGCACTGTTGAAGACATATGCAGAGTTTTAATGGATTTTCTGATGAATATTACAGCTTGATGTATGATACAGACCGTCTAGGAAGTTTGTACTTCAACTTTGGTGAGCGAAGTTCTCGCGTAAGTATGCTGCTTAACACTAATCACCTGATGTGTGTGTCTGCGTGTTCTACCCAGTGACTGTATAAAAGAGGGACGACGTGGTTCAATTTCCTCCCATTCCACAAAAATGAAGCTAAAATTTCCTGCGTCTTGCATTTGTATCTGGTCTTTAAGTCTGCCGTCATTAGCCGTGCCTGGGCCCAAACTCCGCTGCAGGTCCCCAAGTCACACGATCACTGCAGCATCACTAAGAGTTAAAAACTGTCTAAATCCTTTCATCTGTAATAAAATGATCAGTGTTGCTGCTTTACCAGGTGTAACAATTAAGTTTAACATCCGGGCATCCATAAAAACCGAATTTATGAAATTTAACGGAGTTAGAAGTTAGCAGGAAGCTAGCTTGCTAGTTTCCATCTAAATATAATATACCATGTTCTGACTGAGGGATTTCTGAAACAAATTAAGACGTAGAGCTCTACTATCATTTCCGACATAAATGAAGACAGGAAATTAAACAGCAGTGACATTTGCAGGGTTACTGAAGTTTGGCTAGCTGGTATATACAGGGTGGGCCATTTATATGGATACACCGTAATAAAATGGGAATGGTTGGTGATATTAAAGTCCTGTTTGTGGCACATTAGTATATGTGAGGGGGCAAACTCCTCAAGATGGGTGGTGACCATGGTGGCCATTTAGAAGTCGGCCATCTTGGATACAACTTTTGTTTTTTCAATAGGAAGAGGGCATTGCAAACCATGCTAGCTGCATATAAGGTATATAACTTCTGACTTCAAAAAACAACATGGTGGCCAAAGTGCTAACTTAGAAGCTTCAAAACATGGAGTTCACAACCAGGGGGTAACGTCATAGTGCTTACGTAAATCTTTTATACTGTCTGTGGTTGGAAAGTGGTTTGCAGATGTAACTCTGTTGGCTAAGTGTCTTAGAAAGCATGTTATATGCGGGACAGGTGAGCAGTGGAGGCAAAAATAGCTAAACATCCTGTTTCTGTTTTTTATATTTCCCATTGTTTTCACAGATTATTTGGCTAAGAAGCTAAGAAATGGTTCCTTTCTTGGCTTGAATGGTTAAGCTAAGAAAGAAACCATAAATACCTTGTCTGCACTGTATGTCGGGCTACATACAGTGTCGCATGGAGGTCAGCAGATCTGATTGGACTGCGCTTAGCTTCACTTTCTGGCCTTTATGTTCAGTTTTTGTCTGAATGTACCACGCAGAGTTTTAGGTCACTCTAAGCACATGGTCTTTGTACTGTTTCCTGGGACAGCAATCTGGAGGAAAATGTGCAGTTCCTTGTGAACAATTTAATGTTACATTCCTTGCTGACAATACTTTTGGAGCCAAAAGGAGAGGAAGAAATAAAGGATTTACTACCCAGAATTGGATTCCTAGCAACATGGCTAGATTAAGCTTTTTAGGGGCCACCAGGTGAAAATTTACTGTAGATCCCCATTATTCCCCAAGTGCTGCCTTTCAGCCACCATAACATTTTGCAGCCAAGCCTCCTCTGATGAAACAATAGCTAATCTGCTTTCACAACTCTACATAGGAAGGGCTCAGTAATTACCTAACCTTACTTGAGACTGTACTTAAAGGGTGGATATCTCCTATTTAACTAAAAACATTAATAATTAATGAAAAAGCTAAAACATTGAGGGTAGTTGCCCATATTGCCTGGTTGGTAATTTGGCCTTGACTAGTAGTGTGTAGGCAGAGGTGTAGCAAAAGCCTTCTTGCATTAGCAAAAAGATTATTTGAAGCTGGTCTAATTAATAGTTTTATTAACAGTACCAACTAAATGAAATGTAAAAGTTCCCTTCATTACTATTCTGTGACAGTTCTATTCTGTTCTAATTCTCTTCCACTGATCGCTGGAAAAACAACACATAAGCAACAAAGTTAGAGACAAGTAGTACCTATGAAACTAAAACTTTTTCTAAGGAGATCTTGGAAAGCAAAACAGAAGTAAAAGATATAACAAGGCTAATATGTACACTACCGTCCGAAGTTTAAGAACATTCCAGTCTTTCCAGTTTTTTTATTGGAAATCATGCAGTTTAATTTCTTATTGCACTCTGAAATGAAAGCATAGTACAAATAAGCAATTGGAGTTAAAAAAGAAATCATGGAAATAAGTTATAGACCAAAATGTATTCTAAACTTCTGAGTTGTCAAAGTAGCCACCTTTGGCAGATATAACAGCTGAAGTCACGCGTGGCATTCTTTCTACAATAAAAATCAAATATTGTTCAGAAAGTTCTTCCCATATCTGTTGCAGAAGTTCCCATGAATCTGCTGCACTTGTGGGTTGCTTTGATTTCATTCTTCTGCCCAGAAATGAGGCTTTCTTGACGGAAGTCATCTAAAAAAATAACAACAACAGCGGCCCACAGCTTTGTAAACAACGGTAGAAGTTTTTTGAGATAGGAAACTGTTCTTGAAGTACACAGAGAGAGAAAGAGCTGTGTAGGAAGTGCAATTTTATCATGATGGAAGCAAAACAGCAAAAGTAAGAGCGAATTCATGACGATGTTTATGTGAATCGAAATGTAAGGCATAATTTGGATCTTCTTTTGCTGCTGGTTCAGTGAATTTTGGAGAGTGACAAAACCTGCAGCTTCAGAATCTGTGAGCTGTTGGCTTTCAGCCCTGACAGCGTGTCCGTGTCCGTGCCATCAGGTGAGAAAGCCGACATCTCACAGATTCTGATGCATCGTGTCCATGCTTTGTGTTTACATCTTTGTGCGGAATTCGTTTACCTGCTCTCATTTACTGTTTTAGCTGTTTCGTGGTTGTTGAAATTGTTTTGTAAGGTTTAACCTGAGAGTCTGGCAATTCTGGCAAAATACATTTATATTTAAAAATTAATTCAGGATTTAATGAATCGGTATTGCTTCATTCAAGCTAAAATCGATTTTAATTGGAAAATCGATTATTGAAACCCACCCACCCACTTTTGCAAATATGTGATATTTTGATAAATTAAGTAGATATTTGAGCATTACACGGCTACATTGTCGCCTGAAAATATCTTAAAAGGTTATTTTGTGACCCAGAAAGAGTAGTCTGGGGAAAAGGAGGATCGCATTTGTCGGCCACGGTTGTCGGAGCCTGTGCGTACTTGTAAGCGTGGCAATGGCGGAGGAGCGCCGCTGAAAAACTTATTACTTTTTCTGGGTCACAAAATAAACTTTTAAGATATTTTCAGGCAAGAATGTAGCTGTGTAAAGTTCAAATATCTGCTCGATTTATCAAGACATCACATATTTGCAAAAATGCTCCGACGTTTTCGGAGACGTCTTTTTTTTTTCATGCTTTGTGGCAGCTTTTGAACATCTGTTGCGTCTATTAATGTCAAATCTAGCCTTTATTTAACAACATAAGCAAACTCTATGTTACAATGATTGCACAGCCATTAAGGATCAAATCAGTTTCTGAAAAATGTTCTGTTTTTTCTCCCTCTGCTTGCTTCTTACTGTCTTTGAGGCTCCGGACCAGCACTCCTGTTGTTGGACAGAAAGACATCAGTAAGTATTTTGGTTTTCCAATATATTAGCAACTGTCAGTGACATTTATATTAATCAGGCTGAACTTTAATCATACTTTAGATCAGCCTGTTTTACTTATTGTTTTATTTGTGCTTTGGTTTGGGGAAGTTGTTTCTTTACTGATCTTTTCCTGTCTTCTGTTATTAGACTTGAGATATGACTGCACTATGCTGTTGCTGGTGACCACAGTTAATTCTACAAGACATGCTGTGTAAGTAAACAAACAACAACAGTTTGGTCTGCATTTCTTGAAAGCTCACATCCCCCAAACTTAGTTTAGAGGGTCTACACTGTATATAGTGAAGTCTGCAAGTTTTCTAACAGCAAAATTTGTTTTGTGCCCAAATCATTTTGCACATCATTAGAATGAAAGTTATTGGCCATGTTTGCATAGCCCTTTTTAAAATGATGCTTTCATGACATTATTGTGTGTTGGGTGGTGGTCAGGGCTATGCAGACTGACAATTTGGGACATTGAATGTCTCTCCGGTGGGGAGGGAGCCTGAGATTGTCTAAATTGGAGTCTGTTTTATACCAAATGCAGAAAAAAATGTTTTAAGAAAGCAATTAAGTTCATGTTCCAAAAAATATGATTGTTTGCTTGCAGGACAACAGGAGAGATGAGTCCTCCGTCACAGATGGTGTGGTCAGTGAAGATGGTCGCCTGCAGGTTCAAGCTCATTGCATCTCCAACCCACATCCACTGAAGGGAAGTTAAAGACTTTCTTCTGCACCTACATTTGGATCACCCTGATCCATGACAGTCATTCAGGCAGTAATGCCTGGACTGGAAACAAGCCATCCTTAAAATATTACAACATTCCAGCTCCTGTGTTGGAATGACAAACAAATGTGTTGTTTAAATTAGAGACTGCACTTGTGACAGAACAATAAATATTTTGATTATATAAGTAATGTAAGTACAAAACAAACTGTGGTAGAACTAAACTTATTTTCAGAATAATTACAACTGAGACTTTGTTTCATTGTAAGATTATAACAGTGATGGCAATATAATTGTTTGTTGTTCAGTAGAACAGTGTCCAGTATGTTGGCTGTTGTACTTTGTTGTGTTTGAAAATAAAAGTTGGGCTCATTTTAACATCATTACAAAAATTGTTGTTAATTATTTTTAATCATATTCAGGTTACCACAAATTGTTTTTTCATTTAGTTGAACTTGAAATGTTTGTCAGTAGGTAAACAATTAGTATTGTACAGTCAGAAATATCAAGTTATTCTTAATACTGCAGACTTGCAATGTATAAGTTGTCCTAACAGTCATCTTAAGTAAGCTTTACTTAGTTATTTTGAGGCAACGAGTTTCCATAATTTTTTTGAGTTCTGGGAACTAACAAGGCTGTACAGTGTACTCAAAATGAGTAAGTTGCCCTAACTTGGTCATCTTACGTAAACTTGATCCAATTTTTTTGAGTTCTGGGAACAAATGAGCTTGTACAGAGTACTCAAAATAAATAAGTTCTCCTAATTTAATCATTTTTAGCTAAGCTTTACTCAATTTTTTTGAGGCAACGAGTTTCCATAATTTTTTTGAGTTCTGGGAACTAATTAGATTTTACAGTGTAGTCATTATCTTGCTGTAGGATAAACCCCAGGCCAACTAGGTGTATACCAGAGGGTATTGCATGGCGCTGCTGTGGTCGTCGATTTGGTTCAGGGTGCCTCTCATTCTGTACAAGTCACCAACCCTGGATCCAGCAAAACAGCCCCAGACCATCACACTTCCTCCTTTATGTTTGGCAGTTGATAACACACACTGTGGAACCATCCTTTTGCCTAATCAGAGGCGTTCAAAGATACTGCGTTATTTAGCAGTCACTTTCCTGCTGCAACTCGTCCTTTCAAACCTGCAACTCAAAGTCTTCCCCTCACAGTTGAAACTGAGACTTGCTTAAAGCGACCACTATTTTGTACCTGTAGCTCAGGTGGAAGAGCGGGTCACCTAATAATAATAATAATAATAATAATAATAATAATACATTTTATTTATAGGCGCCTTTCAGACCCTCAAGGTCACCTTACACATGAGCAATAGCAGCAAAAAATATATTAAACATGGTAAAATAAAATTTAGATATAGACAGTCATAAAAGTATAAAAGCAAATATAAAAACTGAGCAAGGTAAAAATGGACTGAGACAGATCAGGTGTATGCAATTCTAAATAGATGAGTTTTGAGACGTGATTTAAAAGTGGTGAGACAGTCTGTGGTCCAGAGAGCAAGTGGAAGTGCATTCCAAAGTCTCGGGGCAGAATAACTAAAGGCTCTGAGTCCAATGGTAGTCAGGCGAGCAGGTGGAACAGACGGAAGGGAAGCTGAAGAAGAGCAGAGTGTACGAAGGGGTGAGTATGTATGGAGAAGATCGGATAGATATGGAGTAGCAAGGTTATGAAGCGCTTTGAAAGTGAGAAGCAGGATCTTGAAATTGACACGGAGGTGAACCTACTCACCGGAAGGTTGGTGGTTCGATCCCAGTCTGCTCTAGTCAGCATGCCAAATATCCTTGGGCAAGATACTAATCCCATGTTGCCCTCTGGTGCATCCATCGGAGCGTGAATGCGAATAGATGTTAGATAGAAGCACTAAAAGAAAACCTTATATAAAGTGCTCGTGTGAATGGGTATGACTGGGTGAATGCACGAGTTGTATAAAGCGCTTTGAGTGCTCAGTGAGAGTAGAAAAGCGCTATATAAGAACCAGTCCATTTACCATTTACTTGAAGCTGTTGTCCTGTGAGCCGCCTACCACACAAGCCGTTAACTCTCAAAAACTTGTCCTCTTATTCATTTGTGACTTTGGGTCTGCCAGACCTCTTCCTGTCAGAGTTTGCCCCAGTGTCTGAGTGTCTTTTGATGGTGAAGGAAACTGTACTCACTGACACCTTGACTTTCTTTGCAATTTCTCTGTAGCAAAGACCTACCTCTTTAAGTGTTATGATGGTCTGTCTCATTGTTAATTGCCTTTTTCTCACCATTTTTGTAGCAACACACTGCTTTCTGCAGTACAATACTGTTCAATTGATGCTCACGAGGGTATAGTATCACAATATGTTCCAACACTGCTTAAATGCAGACAAAGGGGGTTGTAAGTAATGCAGAAAAGTTGGAACAGATGTAGGAATTAGTATCACCAGCTTTCAAGGCTTGATCAACCTCCATTGCTGCACAACAGCTTTAAGTTGTTAGCACATTTTGTGTTCCCTAAAAAAGGCCTCCTTTTTGTATAATTCTGAAATGTACATTATTTTTCAGTTTTGGGTAAGTTTTTTTTTTTAACTTTAGGTAGTTCACCACTTACCTTTGTACCATTTCAAGCTATTCATTGGACTTAAACGACTTAAATTGCAATAAATAACTGGAAAAATTGGGGTGTTCTACAACTTTTGACCGGTCGTGTATTTTGTTTACAAGATATTTGTAAGTGGCAAAATATGACATATATGGAATTCAAAGTGTGTTCTGTTATTTACATGAATTTTAACAATTTAAAAATCCAAGTGATAACCAAGTGATGCTTATTCTTATTTTCAATATCAACCATAAATTGTGTTATGTTTACGGAAAAAGTGCATGGTGAGCCATGCAAGGACCCTCATGGAAACAGCATCAATTTGCAAGTCCTGATCTACAGATTTTTAAAAGTTTCAAAGCTCTGCTCCTAAAATTTAATAGAATCTTGCTACATAAATTAGAGCGCTCCCTCATGAGCAGATGCCATGTCAACACTCTCCGTCTTTCCCCTGCATTGAAAAAGTCATGCTTGGAGTCATGGTGAATTCTCATTGCTTGTGACATCTCTGTGATTTAAATGGAAGAGCTGTGTACCTCTGAAGTTTACCAGCATCAAATATAAAACAAAACAAAATCTCCTCATTGCAGCGAGGCCACGTCGCTGTTAAATATTTCAAAAACCTTCTCCCCCTTTTCCTCTTGCCGGCAATCAGGAAACAATCTTTCCTTGTCTCTCCCCGGTATCTTCAGGGACTCTGGGTACGGACTGTGAGGGAAGACGTCTGAATGCGAGATGACTGCTCCAGATCCGATGGCGGATGGGTGTGCCGGTGGAGGGCGGTTTAATTGGAGATGTGGCTCGCTTCTCCAGCGGTGGGAGAAGAGGAATATGGGGGGGGGGGGCTCCCAGTGGCTCAGCGCGTCGCATAACCGGTGACCTAGAAAAGGAACACTGATCACTCCCTGGAGCTGATGGCTGAAGAGCCTCACTCTTAATGAACGCACTCGGCCGAGCTCTGCTGTGGATCATAGAAACTACAGGCATTGTGGGTATTATGCATGACAAACAGGAGCCGCGAATATGACCCTGAAAGAACAGAAAAGGAATGGATGCATGAGGCTCTGAGCCAAAGATCAATTCCTAGACGGAAAACTTCATGCCACTATGGTGTCATCAATTATAATCAACACACAACACTCAAGGGACAAATAAAATGTAGCTTCTGAAAACATAGCTTTAAATCATACCTGGACTCTCACACAGCAGCTATTCCAGGCCTGTTTGTGCCTGACTTAACTTTCCTCTCTGTAATGATTATAACAGAACCACCGTTAATGGCTTCAACTCAGTGAGACACTTGCACTATTAAATCTATAAGCCTATCTTGGTGCTATCATTATCACAGTAATTTAAATGCCGTTAATGGCATGGAAGATATATGAACAGTACCATTTCTGATTTGAAATAATGAATTTGCTTAATCACAAGGGGGGAATTGCAAAAAGAGAAAATTAAGTCGTATATTTTGGAGTTTATAAATGTTGTCTTTGCTTTTATTTTATTTATTTTTTTATTGTTTTAATGGGAAAAATCATAAATTGTGAGAAATACATTAAAAACTATCTGGATCCTTTTAGTACAGAGCTATGTAGTACAATGTAGTGGAATTTTGTTCTGGTGAAACAAGAAAATCCAAGCGTATGTTGCTCCAAACCCGACAGTAGTTCAGCATTCATGGTGCCTGCACAGATGTATAGTTTATGCATGTCATGTGCAATACCAATGTTCATTTTTATTTTTGTGCCTCGAGCAGTGTCACTGAATATGCTAATTAGCTGTGAGATATTCAACTAGGTGATGTTTTTGCATTGCGTGAGCTTCTTAAATGAAATTCTTCAATTGAAAAAACAGACTTGATATGTTTTTTACTATTTTGATAAAACACGGGCCTTAAATGATTTGCAAATGAGTGCATTCTGTTTTCATTCCTATTTATATTGTGTCCCAATATTTTTGGAAACTGGCTTATATTTCAGCATCCTGCAGCTCTTACTTTTATTAGTAGTAGTAGTATTACAGTGGACAGAATCGTTTCCACAATCGTTTAAAAATATTCATTTCTGCTTCAGCAATACTTTTCTGACTAATTAATTTACACTTGCACTGCTCCCAGCCACAGAATCCATGTGAAGCATTAATACTCTTGGCTGCATCCAGGATTTGCTTAATCCATAGCTTTGCATCTTTTTTTTTCCCTCCATTTTGTGTATATAGGACTCAGAATTCAGCAGGATACTCTCTATCTCATAACAGGTCAGGTCAAGGTGGGGCTGTATCGCTTTATTCTCCTGCTGCAGACATGATTACAGCCTGATCGGTGTGCGTGTTTGAATGCAAAAACAGCCTGAAACAGTCAGCACAGACCACTGCGTCCAGCCGCGTTAGTTTACATTACCAGCCACATAAGGAGGTTTCCCAATCCTGCCAGTTTCCACCATGCCACTGGGACCTAGTAACAGCATGGGCTAATCCGAGAACTGCACAGCGTCTGTCATTTCCATGCAACCTACGACACACAATTTGCTGTAAAAATGCTACATTTGAAGCACTTGTTCCCCACTGAGAGTGATACTGAGGCAACAGTAGTTCCTGTGCAACACTTCCCCTGACCTTCCTACATTCTGTGCTCTTTAATGAGGCGACTCAGACAGAGAAAGAGTGAACCTCCTATTAGTGCTGGGGGCGAGGACTCCTGCGTTTCCTCCATCAATTAGTACAGCAGCCGAACCAGAGGAGTGCTGCTGATTGCTGGAGGAGCTGCAGCCAGCCCGCAAACCAGCCAGTTGTTCAGTCAGTCGATACAGCAGCTCGGTAACTGGACGACTTTGGAAATTAAGCAAAAACCAGCTCTCTCACTTCCCTCATCAAGGCACTTACAGTCATTAAGTATTCAACTGGTCATCGGCAGAACGGCTCAACACGCATAGCCTGGCTTGGTAACCACTTAGCAGCGAGTCCTCTGATGCAGAGTGCAACACACACAGTTTTTAACAGCCTTCTCTGCATGCTCTGACTGTTTCCACAGACAGTGTGACAGCTGTGAAGTAAAAGCATGAATCAAACAGGCCCAGGATAATTCAGTCTTTTATATACTGTGTTATATATGTATTTTATCTTACTCACAGTGCTATTCTACTTTTTACTCTTTTATAATGTGATGCATTCGAAATTAAACTGTTCAACAGTAAATACAGGTAGAAATACAATAATTACTCTATGCACTCATAATATTTTGGAGGTTGAAAAATTAGTTTAACAAAACCAGCTGTGATTTGCTCTACCTCAGCAGGTACGGCACTACTGCAGTAAAATGTAGTGTGGACACAGAGATAAAGTGTAGGCTCATTTATATTATTAGTAGTAGTAGTAGAAGTATTTTTTTAAATTGTATTTTTCATTTGCAAAATTTAAAATAATGTATATTTTACACATAGCATAGAGTTTTTACTTTAAACATTGCTCTCATCTTTTGCTTTTACACTGATTAATTACTTGAGATTTTCAGGCTTTCCAAGATTATGGCAATTAGAGCAGAAATAAATCATAGACATATTTGACTAAAGGGTCACTACAAACTGTAAATTAAAAACAATGGTCGTTATGGCAAACATGAAAATATACCTAGTGATGTGAGCCTAATATCAGTGATAGCAGAGTGTTGCGTGTATGAATCTAACTGTGTTTAAGAGGCTCAAATGTTACTACACTGCATCGTCTTTTCCCTTTCAAAGAAAAGCTCTCCCCATCCTTTCATTTGTCTCCCCGCTGACGTGCATCACAGCCTTCACATTAATCACCAGTCTGTCGCTCCTTTCTCTCCTCCTCCTGGTCTCAATTTATTCACATTCCTCTCTTTCCCCTTCCTTTACCGTGAATCACGCCTAATTAGGCGCTCTCTAGATCTGATTTTCATAAAAGGCTCGGGGGAAGGAGGAAGGGGGGGTTTGGTTATGACAATTATTTTTTCATAGGGCTATATGGAACGGGGACAAAGGATAAATGGTTATTAGTATTCCACACCTTAAAGAAAATCACCAAAAAGATTCCACTTTGATTCTGGAATTACAAAGAGACGCTGCTTTTGTTGAATACACGGACAGTGGCAGAGCGTGGCCACATTATCGCACGGTTGATTGTGCCACTTGGGAAAATTGAACATCAGATTTGATAAGGAAATTAGTATGAAATACCTTCTGTTATCCTATTCTGGGAAAAATTACAAAAAGCAGTTTTAACAATATAAAACTTGCCAAATATGCTCAAATACACTACAGAGAGCGATGTATATTTACAGGTTGTTTTTCCATGTAGAACTGATTGAGTCTGCATCTGGCTCGCTTCTGTGCTGGTCTTTTGCAGCAGTAGGCTTCTTTTGTTCCAATTAGTGGCTACCATGGTTGCGAGTGCAGCACTCTTGAGCGGGTCCTTTTTTTATATTTTGAAAAAGAGAAAAAAAAAAAAAGCAAAGCAGGCAAACAAACTGACATAGAAAGGAGACGTAAACAGAATGTGGCTTGGTTTTAGAAAAAACGAGAAATCCTTCCGGAAAGTTGACTGAATAAACAGCAGATGCTCCAAACACGTAGAGACACGGTCCATCTTTTAAGTACTGAATAAATGAGGTTTTACATTATTCAGAATGTTCGGGCCCATCGCCCCATGGATAGCGGCAGCACCTAACAGCCTCAGGGTGGATGCAGGGGGTGAGAAAACATTGGTTTAGGTGGGGAGGATCCCGTCATTTCCCCAGGTCTACTAACAACACATACGCGTGCATACATTCATGTACGCTGATGATGTCTTGTGCCATATTGAGTGGCCTCTATTGTTTACGTCTCCCTGGACGGGGTCTCCAGATGGCAGGGTGCCTATTACTGCGGCCCCTACTGTGAGGGCCCCATTGCGTACGTGTGCGTTGTTCTCTATGAATGTGTATAGATGCAAATACACAGAAGGAGAGAGAGTAAGATGTTCCTCTTTGTATTTGTCTGTATTTCTGCAGGGCAGGCCATGTGTGTGTGCTCGTGTTTGAGGATGGGGTTAGGGCTAACCAGAGGCAACATGAACTGAGGCACCAGTGTGACATTCCTTCAAAGCCATCATCAGAGCTTTCTCCTTACAAATGAGACTGCAGCGCGAGCCCCTCCGGGGGGATTCGCTCGGCCTCGGTCATTAGGCCTCAGCCAAATGGCCCTGAGGAGATGCTGGCTGGATCTATAGCATGAAACACATACAACACTCTCACAGCCGTATGGCAGGCCCAGCTCATGAATATCATTACATAGTAATGACTACACTGGGATAAGGCCTGCCATAACACAATATGTTTTGTTGTGCAGTTGGGTGCTTTCAGCGCTGATTGTTTGGACACTGGATTAGAGTCTCCATATTTAAAAATTCTTCTCCTTTCCAGACAAATCTGCAAAGTTACAGTTATAAAGCAGATTTGAGGGGACCTATTGTGCTTTTATTTTCTGTCATATGTCAGCTGGTACAGTGGTTGATGCTTACCATTAAACGTGACCAAAGTTTTAAATAATTGAGGTCAGATTACGCAAGAGTGATCCCTGTGAACTAAAGCCTCAGGCACACACATCTAAATGCATTTTCTGTCTTGGCTCTGTATGATGTCAGAGGCAGGATATGGTCATCTTAGACTTAACAGCTCTGGCTATGAGCATCACCCAAAATTCTCTTCATGAAGGGCAGCCAATCAGGCAAACATTAACATAATGGAAAGAAAAAGGAGCTACAGTAGCATTTTGAGAGTCATTTTGTTTCTTTCTTTCTTTTTCAGAAAACAGAACACAAAGGCTCCACCAAGGCCAGTTTAAAATCAAAAGAATTTGTTAAAATAAAGGATTTTTCTAAACCTCAAATCATGCAAATATGGCGCTGGAAGTGAGGATAATAGCACACGTTTGTAATGAAAATACAGTTTTGTGCAGAACCTTGAAACATGGGGGAAAGAAGAGAAAGGAATAGGAAAAAGGAAAATTATGGATTAAGAGCAAAGAGAAATATATTTTTTTCATCTCTATCAGCTCTAATTGATGACTGCCTTCCACCCCTGTCCTTTACCACCAATGGAGCCTGTGTATCAACATTACAACACATTGATCAGCAGAGGAAGGGTCACATCGATACTGCAATCAATCCCCATAGGTCACTGAGGTTGGGCACAAACAGAGTACATATAATATTGTTAAAAAGACTGCAGCAGTGATAACCTATTACTAAAATCAAGCAGTCATGGAACACAAAGTGCTTTAATCATTAGAAAAGGCAGGTTTAAAAAAATACACAAAAGTTAAGGTTGTATATTTGACCTGGCAGTTTCTTTAAGTCTTTTCTGGTATTATGCACAATGAGGTGGAAAAATACTGCTTTCTTATTCTGTGTAGTGTGATTTTTCCTAAATATATATTTTCTTGTATTTGTATATTATTTAAAACCCTTTTCTTTTTCATTTTAAATAGATCCCACCATTGTCTTCCTCATCAAAAATAAAGTGAAATTTGATGTGTTCAAGCCTGATGGATAGTATTTCTTGCAGCAATACACGAGCAGTTGGATGTCTAATGTTTCTGCTACAACAATATTTTAAATACTCATCCTAAATCCCTTCCTTAACTTCGAAATTTAATCTGCTGTCTGCTAAAGACATGTAGGTGCACACAATAATGACAGAAACTAAAAACAAATGCATATATACAGCATTTTCTGCACATCAGTGTGACATATCTGAACTGTTGAGACAATTCATTACCTGCAGGATAGCTGACAGGGCATGCTGTGATCCTTCCTTTGTACAGCACAGAGACATGCTGACATTTCAACATAATGGTGCCAATAATACATTCATCTGTTCACTGTTTCTGGACCAGCAGTCAGGACTGATATCATGATATGTACCTCAAGCTGCTGCCGCTGATGGGAAACATCTGACTTTCAACATGTGGATAAACACAAAAGTGAAAGTACAAATTGCTGGATTTATGTTTCGGTTGGCCTTTTTACTAATGGATGTAAGTTCATCAGTACAATAATATTGCCATAAGTTATGTTTAGTGAGATTATTGCAACTTTAATGAAGTTTATTATAACTCGTAGTAATTTGCTTCCTTTCATCGCCGTCGTCATCGTCATTCTTTTCACAGCACTCCTCTTCCTCCCGTTCCCCTTTTCAGCCAGTAATAAATTATTTACACAGAGTATAGATCTACAAGCTCTCAGTGCGTTGCAGTTGCTTAGCCGCATCACCCAGAGGCGGAGGAAGAGGGTGGGGGTGAGACGGGTGGCCGGGCATTTTACGAAAGAGCAAGCAAGCGAGGCGAAAACGCAGTGCTCTCCAAAGGTCATCACCACCCACCGGGTCTCCTGTGATATTTTCATTATTGAGGTGAGAGGGGAAAAAAAGGAAGAAAAAAACCCCCGCTCTGCTGCACTCAGCTCTTTGTGTACGTGCACCACCTTCAGGCCTGCTTCAGTAATCCCCCGTGGTAATATTATGTGGTAGTGTCACGCATGATGGAGGGGAAAGGAAGTGGGAAGGTTTTCCATGTGTGCAGACGTGCACTGGTTAAAGAAAACGTGAGGAATGGAGAGAGTAACGAATAAGAGAAGTCTGAGAAGAATGAGAATCAGAGTGAGGAAAGCTACCAAATGAAAGCAGAAGAAATGACAGAGAGTAAGACAAAATAAAGGAGAATTCAGATGAAGGTAGGGGGATAAAGGAAGATGAAGAGAGATGGAAAAGACAATGAGGAGAAATGAGAGACTTTATTACAGAGATGTGTCTCCTGATAGAGACGGGAATCAGATAGGCGCTGATTGTTTTTCCTTAGATACACTGTAATCTCACTGATCTCCAAACAGTGCTGTAATTGGAATCTTCTGGGATGATCAGAAAAAAATGTCCTATTAACTGCTTTCTTTTTTCTCTAAACACAGGGCCGAGAAAAAGATAACCTAAAAGATAGTGAAAGGTTTGGATTCTTGCAAGGATATATGAGGGAAAAATGTGATTATTTTGGAATGATTAGATAGAGTCCAACATTCTGTTGCTAATAAGCCTTTATTCAGTCATGGTCAGACTTCCTCCTGTAGGCCCACCACCCACAAGTGGCGCCATGGGGGTAGAGACCCGGGACCTATCCCCAGCTACCGAGACTAATGACTGGGACATGGTAGCCTGAGCTAGTGCATGAGGTTGAGAGGTATCAAGTACATATAGTTGGGCTCACCTCAACACACAGCTTGGGATCCAGAACCAGTCTCCTGCAGAGGGGCTGGGCTCTGTCTCAGTCTGGAGTTGCTCTTGGGGAAAAGTGGTGGGCTGGGGTGGGTATCTTAGTATCCCCTCGCCTTGCCTGTATGTTGGAGTTTTCCCAGTGTTCAAGAGGTTTTGTTCCCTGGGTCTTCCACTTAGCAGAGGCCCCCGTCCACAAGACCTTCAACTCCTACCTCCGACAGAGCTTCAACAGCATTCAGAGGGAGACTGGGGACACTGAGTCTGAATGGACTATGTTCAGCACCTCCATTACTGAAGCTATTGCACTGAGCTGCGGCTGCAAGGTTGTTGGTGCCCGTCATGGTGGTAACCCCCTGAACCACAAGATGGACAACAGAGCTGAAGGAAACCATTGGGCTGAAGAAAGAGTCCTATTGGGCTTGGTTAACCCGTGAAACTCCAGAGGCAGCCAGTAGGTACCAACAGACCAAGCAGAACACGGCTTGGCCAGTGACTGAAGCACAAACTCGGGTATGGGGAGGAGTTTGGAGAGGTCATGGAAAAAGACTTTTGGACTGCCTTGAAGAGATTCTGGCAAAACGTCAGGCAACAGGTTTTTATCCTGTGAAGAGTGCTATATAAATCAATATGTATAAATCAATAAAGTAAAGTCTTGAGTCAGAGGACTGACTCAAGACTTTGTGAACTGGTGCCAGCTGAACTACCTCCAGATCAACGCCAGTAAAACCAAGGAGCTGGTGGTAGACTTCCGCAGGCACAAGCATTCTCCACTCCAACCACTGAACATCCAACGTATGGACATCGAGGCTGTGGACAGCTACAGGTACCTTGGTGTTCATCTGAACAACAAACTGGACTGGACTCATAACTCAGACGCCCTCTACAGGAAAGGGCAGAGCAGGCTGTACCTGCTGCGGAGACTCAGGTCGTTTGGAGTGGAGGGCCCACTCCTGAAGACCTTCTATGACTCTGTGGTGGCCTCAGCCATCTTCTATGGTGTGGTCTGCTGGGGCGGCAGCATCTCTGCTGGGGACAGGAAGAGACTGAACAGGCTGATCCGAAGGGCCAGCTCTGTTCTAGGATGCCCTCTGGACCCAGTGGAGGTGGTGAGTGACAGGAGAATGGTGGCTAAGCTTTCATCCCTGATGGACAACATCTCCCACCCCATGCAGGAGACTCTGACAGCACTGAGCAGCTCCTTCAGTGGCAGGCTGCGGCACCCACGGTGTGGGACGGAGAGATTTCGCAGGTCTTTCCTCCCCACTGCTGTCAGACTCTACAACAAAGACTTTAACTGATCAAACACACACATGTGCAATAAGACTAAGTGCAATAATCTTTTCTGGCATCGTTGTATTTTTACTCAGTTGTATATAGCATTTGTATTCTATTTTTTATCTTATTGTATATTGTATTCTACTGTATATAGTATTTTATTTTATTTTATTCTATTCTGTACAGTTGTGTACTGTATTTATTATTATTGTATTCTAATTTTTGCTTCATAACTTTTGCACTGTCCACTTCCTGCTGTGACAAAACAAATTTCCCACGTGTGGGACTAATAAAGGTTATCTTATCTTATCTTATCTTAAAGTAAAGTAACTCAGGAGGGGGAAGCGGTGCTCTACCTGCACTGTGTATAGTGTGGGTGGAGTGCTTCGTCTTCGGCTGAGGATATTATTGGAAGGAATACTTGTGGAAGGAATAGTTCAAAGAGCTCCTTAATCCCACTGACACATCTTCCGTAGAGGGGTCTGGGAAAGAGGGGATACAACTCGTCCATCACCGGGGTTAGGTCACTGAGGCAGTTAAACAACTTCTTGGTGACAGGGCCACTGGGGTGGATGAGGTTTGCCTTGAGTTATTAAAGACTCTGGATGTTGTGTGTCTTGGCTGACACACCTCTACAATGTTGCTAGAGGTCAGGGGGAGTACCTCTGGTGGTGGTTCCCATCTTCCAGAAGGGGCACCAGAGGGTCTGCTCCAACTATACATAGGGGGATCGCACTCCTCAGCTTTCCTGCAAGAGAGTCTGTCTGTTAGTCGAACCTCAGATTCAGGAGGAACAATGTGGTTTTCATCCAGGTTTCAGAACACTGGACCAGCTCTTTAGCTTCTCAAGGATACTTGAGGGTGGATGGGAGTTTGCCCAACCAGCCTACCTGTGTTTTGTGGAATTGGAGAAAGCGTCTGACTGTGTCCTTCAGGTTGTTCTATGGGAGGTGCTTTCAGGCTGTCATGGCCGATACCTCATACTCCCAAAGCAGCTGTTGAATATACATATAGGTCGTGTCCAAATTCATGGGCTGCATCCTCCTGAGGCCGCATTTGTAGACCGATTACGTCACAGCGACGCGCCGAAGGCTGTCCAAATTCATAGGCTGCTCCTAATGCAGCCGACAAATGGGTCCTCATTTTCCCCGAATTTGAGGATGGGTCTGATGTATCCTTCTTTGCCCACCATATCCCAGAATTCATAGCGCGGCCCAGCCAAACTCTAGTTTCCAACAATGGCGGCCGGTACTACGTTTTAAAATTACTCTTATTAATTTTTCTGGGTCACAAAATAAACTTTTAACATATTTTCAGGCGAGAAAGTAGCTGTGTAAACATCAAATATCTGCTCGGTTTATCAAGATATCGCATATTTGGAAAAGTGCTTCGACGTTTTCGGAGACGCCTGCTACCCACCAGCTCGATAGCGAGCCGGGAGCTCGAGGGCCACTGAAGCCGCCGAGAACGGCACAACTCCTGGCACATCATTTTCGGATCACCGCGGACTTTCGCTACTCTGGTTAAACGTAGTATATAAGTACCTGAGACAACCTAAAAATGTTATTGTTGGGCTTTTTCAGTGTTTTGTTTGTTCGTGAGTAAATCGGCTTGGCTGAGATTAAAGTTATTAGATTAGATTAGATAAAATAAAACTTTATTAATCCCCCGAGTGGGTTCCTCCTTGGTTTTTATACAGCTGACTAAACGTCAAACAGAAAACTGATTAAACAGAAGTGTGAGACGGTCGAGAATTTACGCAAGTGTCCCGTTATATTTTACATAGCAAGGAGCAGACGGCTGAGTTTATTAAACTCCACCGAGACAGCGGGGACGTTAATCAGAAGGCTAGACCGTCCAATTTCACTGCCGTTTACTTCCGGCCTACCCGACCGTCTGAGGACCCGGCCCACGTAAACCGCGAAGGCCGGGTCCTCAGGAGGATGCAGCCCATGAATTTGGACACGACCCATATACAACCGTTGAAAGATCTTGGTCTGCATAGGCGACAATCAGCCGGACTCATTCCTGGTGGGTGTTGGACTCCACCAAGAACTTATCCAAGAACTTAACCACCAAGAAATTATCCATAAGTGGAAAATATTCAAGGTGAGGGTACGGTAGGTAGCACTGTCACCTCATAGCAAGAAGGTCCTTGAGTTGAATCCAGTCTGGGGCCTTTCTGTGTGGCACTTGCATGGTCTTCCCTTGTCTGCATGGGTTCTTGCCAAGTACTCCAGCTTCCTCCCACAGTCCAAAGACATCCAGTTAGTAAGGTGAAGTTAACTGCTAGTTCTAATTCAAAAATAGATGTAAATGTGAGCATCAATGGCTATGTGTCTCTATATGGTGGCCCTGTGGCAGGCTGGCAACCTGTCCATGCTGTATCCTACAACTTACTCTGTGACAGCTAGCCTATTCTAGGTGTCACAGGGGGATCCAGACCCATCATAACCCTGACATAAATGGATGAATGGATGGATGTAAGGAAAACATTAAAGACGCGTATCTATGTTCTCTGGACTTTCCAGTTAATTCATCTCAAGATCAGAAACTGCAAGGCTCAGAGAAACTCCAAGAACCCAATAGCTCTATCTCAGACTCTACAGGCCTCAGTTAGCATGTTAAAATTCATACGGGTATAATTAGAAAAAGGTGAAACAAGTAGGCACACCAGGGGAAACCCTCTTCTCTCTAAAAAACAAAAAACATGGCAGCACAGCTTGGGTGTGCTTTAGGTTATGTTGTCTGCTGGCCTTTTATGTAGAAATGTATGGAAAATCATAGGTAATTCAATCCTCCTGTTTCTATTAAGGTGACTATTTTGTTTTCATAGATCATACTAACTTTGTACAATATGTTTCCACTGCATTCACAGAACAAATTATTTTACATTAACAGATTCAGTCGGGCCAACTAGAAAAAGCAAACTACAGTGTTTTATGTACATTCTAAATGTTCGTTTTTAAGTCAGACTAAAGGTAAAAAGAAGTTTCCTGCCGTTTTGTCAACTGCATTGTGTACTGGAACAATTTACCAGCTGACCTAGGCACCTGGTGCATTCATCTACAAACAATGAGAGTCACATTAAAAAAAAGAAAAAAAAAGAAGCTAGGTTGACGTCTACCCTGAGCAGCTCTCAACGTTGTCTTTATAACATCAGCATTACAGGTGTGGGATTTCAAGTGCTTGTTCTTCAGAAACTTCTATCATTTTTAATGTTTTCTGGGAATCCAGTCTATACTGTTAATCTCTTTGTGAAAAGGTTCCTAGTATGAATGATAAGAACTACAGCTTTTAGCTCGACACATAAGACTTTTGAGCACCACATGTTTTATATGTCTAAATTATGAAGCTAAAGAAATATATTATATAAGGAAATATATTGTGTGTTATTTAACAAATCATGGACCTCTTTTTATTCTAACTGAAGAGGAGCTCAGACAGCCTATGTCTTAACAGATAAATCATATTCATTGTTGAGAGATGGGTGAAAAGCATTGGGCCAGTCAAAAACCCTGCAAACGTTCAATTTAGTCATAGATGAATTTACAAGTCATGATCATTCTGTACATCTTTTCCATAATGTCACATTTATGGTAAGAAAACAATGCTGATATAGTGCAGGTATCACTGATGATAATCTTCAATATCTTTTCATGTGTACATTCATTAGTTTATTTGAGGAGATACAAGAAATGGGTTTGATTTTTCCCAGTGATCAGTTATCACAGGTCAGATTCCCAAGATATATTTTTATGAACAACACACACACACACACACACACACACACACACACACACACACACACTCATAAAGAAACACAGCAAAACAAACATCTGTCCAAAAGAAATATTTCCATACACACCCAAATAGATTCATTTTTAATTAGGACAAGATACTGCACTTTGAACATTTCTCAAATAACCCTAAAGCAATTACTGTCACTGAAGGTGTGTGAAATTGGTGTAAAAACGCTAAAGCTGACTGCTAATTAATTCTTCCTTTGAAATGGCATTAAAACTCCCTTGAAAATATAAATCCCTTATTGCCATAGTAAACTCTTACAGGGACGGTGAAGAGGATATAAACCGGGCCAAGCAAAACAACTTTTCTGTAACAGGTTCATTGGAAAGCTTTCATCCGTTAACGTTTTTCCATTTCTCCACTTCTGCCACGGGGCGGGGAAGAGGGCGAGCGGAGGGCTGGTGGATGGTGCCGAGTGCTTTTAAATTCCACTTTCCCCAACAATCCCACTTTTTTCCTCCTCTTTCTCTTAACTCAGCTGCTCCTTTCCATCTATTTCTCCTGTCTCTCTGTCTCCCCGTGTTCCTTTATTCTTCAGCCAATCCTTTTAAGGCTTCCATTAGAGCTTCGAATCAACTGATGTTCCTCTGATGCCAGCGCCTGTTAGAACTTCTTTCAGGATATCTATTGATCCTTTTGGCCTGACCATCTCTGTCTCCCTCTCTTTCTGAGTCCCTCTCTAGCTTAGTAAACAGGACCACAGGGAGTTCTTCTATCCCTGCTGGTTTGTCCCTTTGTTGAGGCTGGCACATCTCTGGCTCAGAGCAGGCAGTGTCACCTGCTATCAGCCTAGTGCCATCACACTTTCCATTCTTGTCCACATACATCCATCACCGTGCTTTCTTCATCACATTAAAGGATGTCTGAAAATGGATTTGTCCTGTTCTGGTTGCCCATTTTATTTGTTGTTTATGGACAAAAATGCAATCAACATTTTGCAAAATGATAGAAGATGTTACAGAGATTGTAATTCTGTTAGGGCGGCTTTAAAAAGGAAAGTAGAACATTGCAAGAGGTGAGTGGGATACTAATAAGCCTCATCGAGCTGAATTCAAATTGAGAATGCTACCTTGGACCTAACCGAACAGTGACCATGGATAACACAGCCGGGGATGCAATGGGCCAAAATAATCTCTGTTGGTTAAACATATTTTATGCTGAAGTTAAATGTCTTCATTTTCTTTGAATATGAGTACACCTTAAAATATTTTAAACATATTTGTCAGTTACTGTAAACCATGGTATAATACTCCAAAATACCTACTTCTAGTAGCTGCAGTATTACACCATTTAAAAAATATGTTTTTTTATGAGTTCAGTGTGTGGTTAAAGGTACAACATCCATGAAAACATAATGTGGAAAATTGCCTCATTTTAAAACAGTATGCTGTACTGTATAAGTCACAGATTTTATGTGGTAGTTGTGTTCCTCATCCTCACATTCTCCTATTTAAGTCCAAACATTAATGTACATAATCTTCTTTATAGCAGAAAGTACATTATAAGTATAATAGCCAGCACGAAAGAAGATGAAACTTGTGTTGAGCTCTGACACTTGACATTTTGCAGTTAGCTGATGTCCATAAACATGAACCCACCATAGGGAAGGAATAAGAACAGAAAAGGTTGCATATGCAGGCATGTGAAGAGTGGCAGCTGATTAGTTACTATATTAGTTTGTGACGGTCTCCATGATATCAGTTTGAAGTAATGCCAGGCTACAGAATCTTAACGCCTCATCAACTTTCATAACACTCATACTTTGAATTTTGACACAAGGTATTTAATTTCCCTTTTTGTAGCAAATAAATGTAAACTGTTAACAGTGTAAGACATCTACTCCTCTATCTTTTTTATAATGCATAAACTAGGCTTAATATTTTTAAATCACAAAGTAGAATCTGTGCAAGAAACATGGAGGTTAGTTTGACTGTTAGGACTGTTCATATGATGTTCAGTTTTTTAACCGATTCACTCCCATTAACACCTCTTAGAAAATTATAATAGCTAATGGAGAAAACAAGGCCAGAGCAATGCAAATGTTTAAAAATGTACTGTAGCGTCCACATAAAGTGGGCATGAACTGAGTTAAAGGAATCTTTTGAAAAGTTCTTCTGGCTTGAATTGTCAAAAAAAAAAAAATGAAACAAAACATTTTCAGTTTTTAACAGTTGTGATATTGTCTTTTTCATATTTTCAGTTAAATATATATTTGAAATGATTTACATCACTGTGGTGTTGCACCTTTTTTTTGAAAACAGGATTGTGGCTAATTTTTGTACTACCTTAAATAAAACGATTGTAAAATATGTCCACAGTGAAGAGATTGCAGTAACCAGTTATATTCACTGTTTAAGACCAAGAGTTTTTTTGAGAATGACATGTGTCCAATCTATCTACCGCAGGTGGATTTTAGCGCCGTGCCTTACTATTATGCATTTGGTGAACACCTTCAGTTAGCTACAGAGTGAACATGCAGTTAACTGGACTGATTAGCTTTGGAGAGATAACTGAAAAGTAGATTTCTTATTTTTGTTATTCTTTTTTTCCATTTAGCTTCACAAGTAAAGAATTTTTTTGTATTCACAGAAAGCCCCTGGAATCCCCATCTATTTTTTTTTTATCAAACCTTAATTTGATTTTTTCTTTTAAATATTTTAGTCATATCACTTTTTTTAACCTTAACCTTTTCCCTCATTTTCTGTTTATTTTACCTTCACCTTTTTTCTGTTTTTATTACCTTCTAACTTTGCTGTACTTTATTTCTCATTCACCATCACATTTGCCCCTCTCTGCTGCTTCATGGCTTTCTCTTCCCTCTGATCTCTTTCCTTTTCTCTTGATTGACCACCATTTCAATAGCAGCAGCCAAGGTTATTTGGCAGCCGCCACAGAGCACATTTGTTTGTCCCTCTCTGCAACTGAAGAAGACATTCTGCTATTCTAACAGACTCCAGAAGAGAGTCCTTTGAATTGGTTTATAAAGAAGGCCAGCAGAGTCCCTCTTTCTCTCTTTCCTCTCTCCTTCTCTGCCTTTGTAGACACTGACAAAGGAGATTCTCTGTGTTTGCCATGGGACCAGATGTAACCAGGCAGTAGACAGGATGCTAACCCCTGGAAGCCCTTATGTTCCTACTGCTATAGGACATTAAAGCTACACTTAGCAGCTTTCCATATTGGAAGCAGAATGCAGAAAGTCTCTGCAAACACTGAAAATGCATCAAAATTTCAGTTCAGACTCTTAGCGCAATTGTATCACTTTGTACTTTATGGCCCTGCGCTCTGACTAAGTTCAGGAATAAATCTTTATCACTGCTGTGTGTGGCAGGAAGACTTGTGAGTTGTATGCAGATAACATGGGTGTAATTTTACAGAAAAAAACCTGATTTCTGAAAAACTGAAACTGAAAGAAGTGATTCCCAGTGAGAGCTGTACGTCCATCCATCCATCCATCTGTACATCCATATATCCATCCAGCCATCCATCCATCCATCCATCCATCCAGCCATCCATCCATCCATCCAGCCATCCAGCCAGCCAGCCATCCATCCATCCATCCATCCATCCATCCAGGAGCTTATCCCTCCTGTAGTCCTGTGTTCCTCCAAATCACCAGAGAAACCATAAAAACTGAATGTGCTGAATTCTTGCAATTCAAAGTCTAATCTACTGTATATTATCTTGTTATGACAAAACTACCGACTAACTGCCTCCTTAAATATTACACACAAAAAACACTCACTTTAAATCAAACTATAACAATAGACCATGTTTTGAGGAGTTTCAAAAGTGGCAAGCATAACACATTGTTGCTCATGATGGATCGTGCCTCATCTATTCAAAATACATGCTTCAGCCGACCTAGTTGTCCCTCATGTGATGTGGTCACCATTCTGGAAATCCATAAATTCTCATTAGTCTCCTCAATCAGTTCCTCTTATTTATACTTGCACAGTGTTTTCAAAGTGTAACAGTATCCATCCCTATTCGAAGCACATAATCAGCTACAAATGCTGAATGAGTCATGCAGAGATAAAAGACAAAGAATAGCCCCACATTTTTAAGGCATCATCGTTGCTCCTATTAGGAATCACTTCCCTCCTCAGTTCTTACATGCAGTGTAATCCTGCTCAGTATTAAAGGCTTGACTCCTGCCACTGGCACACAGTGCAGCCCAGTTTCCCCGCTGCTTGATACACTCAACAGAAAACAATCCAGGAGTTAGATTGAAGTCATGCAGAGGTCAGCGGCTCCCTTGTGAGGAGCAGGAATGTTTTCACTGATGTGCTGCCTCTGCTGGCCAATAGGGAGCAGAAAATGATGATGGTTCTTTGTGAAATGAGATGCTGCAACAATATACACGTGTAATGGTAATACTGTTTCTGTGCAGAGATGGTCCTACAGGCATAAGTAAATCACACCAAGGGGAAATTTCCACTTTGCCTCTATTCAGTCAGGAGCATTTTGCTCCGAGTGGTTCATTATTTACTTCATTCATTAGATCAGAGTCTCTTTTTTTGTGGTTTCCCATTAGCTACATGGTTTCAATAGGGTAGAATTTAAAGAGTGATGATTTATGGTCTACATATAGTTTAACTTGTCTTTTCTTCTAATGCTAATACTGTTGATGGCAATTATTGGAAAATAAGAAAGGAAATTACTCTTAATTTCTTTCTTTGATAGTATTTCACAGCCACTAATTTTGCCTTGTGGCTTTTTTGATTATTTCAGTAAGACAAAATCTGAGGGGTTTGAAGGTCTCTGCTTGAAATGACTGAAACATGTCACCCCTGTACTGCAAAGCAAGTTCAACAAAACTGGAACATACTTGTATTTCCTTTCGTTGTCTATCTTCTTATCATATGGCAACAGCAATCCCACTAAGCAGTTTAAGAAGGAAACCACCTTTCTGAAAACCCACGTTTAACCTAAAAGCATAAAACACCAACCCACAATAAAAATACACATCAAAAGTGAAAATATACTCTCTCCAAGAAAAGACAAAGATTAAAGTATTTGGTTGAGTTTAAGAACATTGTCCAATTTGATAGTTGATGTAAAAGGAAGGAAAAAAATTCTATTATCCTTTGATTTATGTTTACCTTTGACATGGAGTGCATTTAAGTATTTATAGGCACTGGCCTTTACTAGTAACTGGTGATCAAAAGCTACTGTGGACTTCTACTGCAGAATCTTTAAGGAGAGAGGTGGTGCATGCCTTCCTGCAGCCTTCCTCTTCCACCTGCTTTATTTGCCAGATTTACCTCCGTGTGTTTGCCCGTTTCCTGAAAATGAAATCAAGGCTTGCCTTTTTGACATAATGAAAGAGATCCGGCAACCATCACAGACTTCACAAATACAACGGGTCATAACAGAACTGAAATCCCATCTTGAACAGAAGATCTGCTACATTTAAATCAGGTAAGGCGTTTGTTTTTACAGTCCAAGAAGATGCTGATATCTGCAATTACTAAATATTTTTTAAGCACAAGTCATTTCAGCAGCACAGTTTTACAAGTTAACACACTCAACAAGCTCCTCTCATAGCTCCGAGGAGGTTGGGGTGGGGTGGGGGGGTTGGGATCTTGCTTCTGCATCTCCTGTTGCTCTTTTCGCTGTGCTTTCTTTTCCTGCATCCAACAACAAGCTCATTAAACTGCAAGCAAACTGACATTTCACCCTAACTTCTCCCTCTTTCTCTGGTTTCACATCATTAAGTGGCAGCGTCAGGCTCAAAGGTAGCCGGGCAAACTCTTTGAGAGAAATGGCTCGCCTGGCAAGCGGGCGTTTTTGATGAGCTTGTCACTCCCTCACCCCAAACATGCCTCATTAGTAGTTCACTCGAAACACCTATACGCACCCCCTACGCCTCTTCCCTATTACACGCACACGCACACACACACACACACACGCACGCACTTTCTCCCATCTCCCTCTCTGGCCCCCTCCTGTTTTTCAGCACTAATTAGCTGGCTTCTCCCTCTTCTGTGCTTCCCCAGTCACATCTCAAAGGGAGACGGATATGATTTTTCTTTAACCCAAAGGCTAACTTAATCAGCTGAATTAATGACTTTATTACTCGTTAGGCTCCAGGCCATGCATTGCATTTCTCTCCAATGCCCAGTGCTCCCCTCTCTCGCTCTCTCCCCCCAGTCTCTCTTCTTCTTTTACCCCCTGCAGGAATTTTTACATTTCAAAAATAGAAATAAGACAAGAGAAAAGGGAAGCACTGGGTGGCAGGAAGATATGAGAAATGTAGTACTTGAATAGATATAAAGTTACAGGTATACCCTAATGACTATGTTAATAATCAGCTTTGAGTCATTCGTGCATAAGCAGAGTGAGTGTGGGCGTCTCCCAAAAAGGAAACACATAAGTGCACATAATATAAATGTAATTTTTTAATAAGTATGTAATCACCATAACTGGAGGTAAAGCATGGAATAGCTGGATCTTACAGTTCTTGACACAAAGGTAACATCCTTTCATTCATTTCAATAATTTTTAATTAATCAGCACCAGCGTCTGTCAAAGATGACATCAGGAAATGCACACGCAGAGACACAGACACCAGAAAATTACTACAGAGCCCAATGTCTAAACACTCCTTTTTAATGGCTACAATACGGTAATTAGTTGATACATCAGTGTCTGTCAGCAGATATATTACCACAATACAAAAACACAACTGATAAGGAGATGCGCCATTAGTCTTCTCATTTACTTGACAAAGTCGAACAGAGCCCAAGGCCTATACATTGAATTAAGTTCATTCAGTGACAACAAAATAATGAGGTGGTTGTGCAGCTAGGAGACCAGCAACGGGAACTCACTTCTTATTGCTATGACCGGAGGAAACGGCGGCGCTCAGATACACCTGCTCTTTGTGAGCACAGACGGGCTTTTCTGTGCAGATGAGTAACGGTCAATCCATCCCTCTTTGTTATAATGTTGAGTTTTAGTGTGTGATGGACTTTGGGATTTAGATTACAATTAACAAAGTGAGTTGGTGAGAGTTACGCAGATCCCCTGGAGCAGGAGGGTGAAACATAAGGCCTGGGGGCCAGAATCGGCCCAGCAAAGACTGAATGGCTTTGAACAATGTGAAGGAAATTTTGAACTAAACTTTAAATTGATATGTTTTACCGCTTTTCCTACTGATAAAGACATCTCCCGTGTCCATCCATACTACACCAGAGTAATTAAATAATAGATAAACAAGAAAAGCTCTTTTTTGCTTTTGCATAAGGTGTTTTTTGCAATTGTAATAATAATATTAATAACAATATATTATTTTTAAAAATCTGGCATTTCATTTGAATTAGCAAAAATTATGGGACAGTCTCAAAAATGGATTATCGAAATCTTTTCTATAATTTTACATATTTACTTATTACAGTTTAATCCCAAAGACTTGTGTTGACAAACTGCTCATATTTACAGCAGCAGCATTTTTACCATGAAGAAAAACTGAGACATACTGTTGGGTTTTTTGTTGTATTAAGATATATGAAGGAATAAATGTGAATATATGAATAGTGAAGTGTAAAAATGGACTGTATGTGTCCCACAGTGTAAAATGAGTTTGACATCCGCGCTCTGATGTTATCATTTGTTGTTGAATTCCCCCAAGACCGTTATCCATTCAGTAATCCTGAAACCAGTTCTCTCATCAAGTTACAGTCAGAAATCAGTCAGCAAGTTCCAAAGCTTGATGACTGATTTATGACACAAATTTGGAGTTTTTGTCAGTTGGAGTATAAATATTTTCAGGTTTGTGCATATTAGCATAAAGTCTGGTGCTTTTGTGGCCACTGTGCCCAGCTGGTAATTCAGATTTTGGTAGAACAGTCCTTAAAGTGAGAGTGTATAACATTGGAGAGAGGAATGAACACGTTCTGCTTGTTACAGCAAATAAGTATTTTAAAGCTTAAAGAACATATAACATCAGCAGATTAAACAGGCTGACCACATGTACAAGCGAGCTGAACAGAAGGATTTTTTTTTTATTTGCGTTTCTTATATTAATTAATTTCAATAAAGTTTAATAGAAATGCACAAACAAAAATGAAAATATATTCTTGATGTCTGAAAACCTGTAATCCCTTATTATTAGTAAATGTGTATTTATGATATTTTAAGGACCAGTTTGACACATGCAGAGGTGATCACTAGATCATGGGAGCAAAATTTAGCTAATGATAGAAAAACATAATGAAGGCTATCGTTACAAAGCGCTTGGTCACTTATCAACTCTCCTGCTACAGCAGGAGAGTTGTAACTGTAACCTGAAAATTTGTTGGCGCAGTGTCATGTTTTAGCACATTTTCACATTTACACCTGAGAGTGTGACTCATTTCAGTCATAAAGCCAAATAATGGAGATATTCTAGATAGGGATCACACACATTATTACAGCTCTTCGAGTACACACACACACACACACACACACACACACACACACAGCAGCTATAACACCAAATTAAAGACTATTTAATTTGGTGTTTAAGAAACGTGTAAGTTAGTGGTTCCATTTTGATGATTCAGCCAAGTGATCTGTTTAATTAATTAGAATAACATTTTTTAAAAAGGATTTAATTGCAGAAAAAAAATTATTTACTGATAATTACATTTACAACACTGGGGATTCAGAACCAGTGAGGAAGTCTGAGTTATGCCCAATGGGCCCCAGGAATGGAGACTTCCTGAGTTATGCATCTGCGCTGGAGATTTCAGTAAAGGGACAAAATATTTACTTACAGCTCTATAGCTGCACACATTTCTTCCTTATTTCTTAAAAAATGTGCGATGTGCTATCAGTATAATTAAATGTGGTAAACCACTGTGGTACTTGATGTGTTCAAAAATGTTTTCTAGTGTCTCCCCCCTCAAATTCCTGTTTGGCCAGGCGAACTAAACAGTAATGTGTTAAAGATGGCTCTGAGCTACAGTATATTTCTCCCAATCAACACCATTATAGTGCCTGATGATGTTATTGACAATACTTGTTAAGTGTAGGTGAAATGTCTGAGAAAGGAAAAGCACTCGTTATTGACTTGTGCCATCTGAGGAAGATGAATTTGTGTGTGAAAAACAGTTCGTTCACGACAACGCGAGACTTTTTCACCCATATCAGGTTTCTTCTTTATAACTACAAAACCTCCTGCAGGCTACTTATGCCATCCTCGTTTCACATAATCAATTAGTTTTTCTTATTCATGAGCCAAATTTACATTGTGTTTCCACTTACACGCATGGCTTGGTGCAAAATGCATCTGAACGTCTCACCTGAATGCAAACATTGCTCACCAGATCTAAGGTGAAACCAGTCTCCCACCGCTTCCCTTCCTGTTTTTAATGGAGCAGCTCCTTTCCCACAGGACCTATTAGTCAATTACACCTGAGCGTTCCTGTTTAATATGGGCTGAAAACATACCTGAGTTCCCAGCATCAAACACTTCCTTTGCTGCAGTCTTCCTGTGGTACACAGTAACGCGCGGAGTGGAGGTGTTGGTGTGTGTGTGTGTGTGTGTGTGTGTGTGTGTGACATTCAGAAAAAAGCAGGAATTATTCATTAGCTTTCTATTTTGTTCTTCCAGCCTCCCTCCTGATCCTTGTGTTGAACAACTCTGGGGCAAATGCAGAATTGCAAATTAGCTCCCGGAAAAATCGAATTAATTGGCCATCCTCACAGGCTTCTTGTCAAAGTTTGGGCTGATGTGTCAACGATTCCCTTCCACGATTCAACTCCAGAACAGCTCTGCACAGTAGAGGAACACAGCAGGGAGGAGGGGGGCGACCAAAAAAAGAGAAAAACAAATGAGCAAAGCAAAGCACTCCATAACAACAAAACTACCCTCTGCGCATCAATTAATAAAGCACTTCAATTATGGCAAAACTTTCCCGAGTTGACTTCTCCTAACCACACAATAATTCACTCAACCAGGCGCCTGTCACTTCGTCCTCGCTGCAATTTCATAATCAGCCAGTGTCAAACTGGAGGACAGTGTTCGCCTGTGGCTTTTCAGCGGCGAACAAGCTGAAATAATGATGTTATTGTGGCTTCTGCTTTTTACAGACGGTATGATTTTGGACATAAATTCAATCAAGTCATTCTTTAAAGTTTTTCTAATAACGTTACCTTTTTTCTAGTTATATTTTGTGTCTTTTAACCCCCATAGTTTAACTCATAATCTACTCTTATGCATGATCAACGAGACATTTAAACCAGTCTTATTTCTATTCAAAAAACCTACAAAGCATTATGCGTGCAGGGCTGCTGTGGCGAGCACAGAGCTGCAGCTGCTTCCAGTTTCCCAATATTTGTCTTAACGCGCCATCTAGTGCTGATCACAGTTATTACAAGTGCAATACAACAACTTTAATACAAGTTTAAATTTGCCCGTACACTTCTCGCAAAAAGACAAACTGACAGCTTAATTACGTCAGTTTGATTTAATTTAATGATCTTTAAACACAAGGTGCTCTCCTTACATACTCGCCTTTAAAACCAGGGCTGTCAAACGTATTTTACTTTGTGGGGCATAAAACCCCAATTTAAACTCAGGACCAGTAACGCTGCTGCCTAACAACCCATAAAAACATCTTTCTTTTATTGTAACAAAGTTTAATTATTAAGTACAGTCAAAATAATTGACCCGCCACTTATAATACTGATGATGAGCAGCCCTGTGATGATTTCAATATAAATTGCTCAATTTTCCCACAAAAAAAGATTCTGTACAGCAGTAAATTTTAAGAAATATATTCATATTACAGATAAAAGTACTGACATCTTATTACCCAGATTTTTAATACGTTAATACTTTTTTACAGAAAAAGATCTCCTTAAACAGAGAAGATAGTAAATAGTGAAGAAAGGAAATATTCTTTTATTTAATGAGATACTAACAATAAAAAAGCCTCAATTTTTATCATTTAACACTTTATCTTTTACTGATATGGGGTAAAATGCCAGCTTATGGGTAATGTCTGTGTCAATAGGGAGACTCTAGGCCACAATGGACACTCTGGCAGGCTGGTTCTGGCCCCCCAGCCACGTGTTTGGCACCTCAGGACTAGACTAAATCCAATAAATTTCTTTCACACCATGGGCATAAATTTCAAACTTTTGACAGTGCTGGCTTTATGGGTTGCTTAAAGATTTTTGGTTTGTTCCAGTGGTATGCAGCGTGGTTTATTCACATATTTTCTGCTATTAAATATTACTGTAGTCTCACATGTAGTCACATGTAGTTTATAAACATAAAATTATATTTTAATTGTGTGACAGGTCTATATTAAATGGTGGCAAAATGTTTTTAAACTCAAAGACATAATTTCATTACATTCATTTGTATCTTTATCCATCTTTCTAATATTCTGTACTATTTCATTTAGTTTAGTTCTTACAATCTTGGAGCAACTCATTTCCTCAGTATCTCATTATTTTTGATTAAATGAGATTGCTGTAAATGAAGGTTCTGCCAAAGCAGGTAATTCTGTATTACTTAAATCCTTCATGCAACTGCAGTAAAACAACCCTGTTCATGTTTGTGACACAAGTTTAAATAGCTTTAATAAAGCATGTAAAAAATGCACAGCAGGATAAACAACGTTGGGTTTATTTGGAAAAATAAATAATGTAAATGTCTGTACAAATGAGTCCACTACAAAATAAAGGCCTGACCATCAAAGCAGAGCCACAAACATGTCTGTGCAATATTAGAGCTTAATATCAATTTAGTCTCATTTTGAGTCCCGGTGTGTCCCTGTGGTGTCCTAAAATCCAGTGTGGGGTCAAAGTGCAACACAGGCCGGGGTTTCCTGGGCGCCATCCATCTGCTGGTCAGAGTACAGAACGGTATTTACAGGCAAACATGATCCACACTGCGCACGCGTTCTCGGGATAAACGAACACCCGAACGCGGACAGCCAGCCTCACGTGATCGCCACGACAACACACTATCTCCTCACAGAAGGGGGACCTGCATGAAAAATAAGAAATTCAGAGCATGGAACGCAAAATAATGTGTGAGAAAAATATTCAGGGAATAAAACCAGTTTAATATTCTGGATTGTTTGTGACAAAGGGACAAAACTGAAGGCTGAGTGTTTGTGAATGTGCACAGGTTATCTAGAAACCTGTTAATGACAGTCTCAAAAGTCATGCCATTACTTCCTAATGGCATGACTTTTGAGACTAATTTTTTTATGATCATATTCGTGTTCTCAGCTCTGGCAGGAGGTATAACATGTGAAACTGTTACAGTATATGTTGTGGAAAAGACCGGGGAGCTTACAGGGTCACTTTTTATTTTGAGCCTATTTCCCATCATGCTTTAGAGTGGATGGTGTGTGCATCATTTATTGTCCATACTGACACTATTAGAACATATAGACATTAACATGTTTGTTGGTCTGTGTGCAGCACTTCTCTCTCTTACATCCTCTACAGGAAAGCCACAGGTAAAGACGAGACTAAACTACTGTGCAATAGTTTGGGCTTCGAGGCCACAAAATCACTGGCAACCTTTCAAAAGTCATTGAAGTTTTCATACAGCTTTGTTCTCTAGTTGTAATATTTTAACATTTAGTTTAGTTGTATATTACCTGAGGCAGGTGGCAAAGGCCCGACGAGCGTTACGGTGAAGGAAGTGTATAGGGAAGCCTTTGAAAGTGTGTCCGTCTGGCACAGCCCTCCTCACGGCGTCCTGGAACTCCTCGTTGCCGCAGGAGACACCGGTGCAGCGTTCCAGCTCATAGGCTGACAGGGCTGAGGACAGCAGGTAGGACAGGTGGTCGTCCCACACCGTCGCCAGATCCAGGTCCTGGAGGAGAGCACCCCACAGAGTGGATACATTCCTCAGTAATGGTTACATGTTATGCCACTACAGTCAACTACACAGCAACTACACTTATATACTAAAGGTGAAATAAGGTTATAATGGTCATCTGGCATTATTGTTTTCATCTCTTCAATGTAAATATAAGTGATGTTTAAACAACATACATCATGACTTATTCGTATTTTGATGTTTTAAAGAATTATCAGTGTTCTCATCTCTCTCAGTGCTCTAATCAGGCCTCTTTCCAGAGCGCAGGCGAGTTTACCACCATCCAACAACTCCATCACTGTGTTTTACCTTCCTATGCTCAGATACCAGGTAGCGCATCTCCAGCTCCAGCTGGTTGCTGGCTGCAGGTGGATCCAGAGACGAGGAGCAGAGTGGAGGCAGAGGGGGCAGAGAGGTGGTGGAGCCTGGAGCGCAAACAGACTTCAGAGCCTCTTCACTCATTGCTTTCCACCGTGACTGATTCTGAAGAAAATCAGGTAGGGGGGAAGAAAAAGAGGCATTTAGCTGATAATCCCATTCACACAGACCCACTACATTGTCCACTGGGTGCTTTGCTTTAGGCCAGCGTGACAGAATGGGAGTTGCTGATGAATGAAACTGTTACAGATTCAATTTCCTTTCCCGCAAACTGGCTCCTGTTCTGTTGATTGAAGATGGCAATCTTCCAGCGAGCTCTGTGCCCACAGGACCCTGCTCCAGGCTACCTTTGCCCTCTGTCTGCCTAAAAATCACCAGTACTTATTTGATTAGGTTTTCTACGCTGGCCAATCTGATATTGCGGCAGGATTTTCATATTGAGGCTCATTTGCCAAACCCCAAATGTGAACCATTAAGACAACACCTGCCAATGAAACAAATGTGAACAGCGTAATATTTCTCTAGCACTCTTTAATAGCTACAGTACCTTTCTTATTAATAAATACAACAATGGAGCATTGAAAGCAATATAACATGGCTATCCTCCAGCCATACCCCCAAAGCGGATGTGCATTATATTACCTGGAAGTCAAAGACACAGAGCTCCACAGCATCAGAGGGCTGACAGTTGGCAAGGAAGGTCTGGTGGTTGAAGACACAGCCTACAGTGCGGTATGGGTAGGAAGGTTTAGGCTGGGGAGCCAGAGGTGGAGCATCTGGATCTATAGGACGGTGCAGGTATCTGATCACACACAAGAAATGCAAAGAAAAGTATTAAGAAATGAAACAAAACACTAATATTACTCAGTGAGAAATGTCTATGGTCTGTTCTCTTTTTTTTTTAATTTTAGGCAGCTTCCCTGACCTTTTCATATTTAGGATGTACATGATTCTTAAATACCGTAACATAAGTGTGACAAATTATTGATAGTTCCTTGCCCTTCATATATCCTTTAATTCACATCATATTAGGCTCAGATATTCAAACTAATGAAAAACATGCTCCATTAGGCCAGTGCTTCATGGTGAGGAGGAGCTTAAGAAACACTAAAATGTAATCAATTGTTCCTTGGCTCAAAGCCTGGCCACCAACTTTCATAGAAATCCACTCATGGGATTCCAAGAGATCCTGCTGACTAACACACAAAGACCGTTTAATGAAGTAAGTGAGGCAAACACAAAAAGCTCACTGTAACTCAGACTGAGTCTGGTTTTAGTTAAAGGGGATACCGAGAAGAGAAGAAAAGCTTTTCCTTTTTTATAACAGAGTGGTATCCTGTCCAAAGTAACTAATTTCATTTCCTGATACGTTAATTATGCTGTACTTCTTTTGAGAAAAGTCCTGTTTAAATCTGACCCTCAAAGGTCTCGTGAAAGGGGGTGGAGTTACTTTGCTTATTCGTTAACTATATTAACAAAAAAAACAGACCTGTGCGCTGTCAGGCTTTCCCAGAAAGTGATGCTCCCGTCAGTACCACGGGTCAGGACCCAGGCATGTGGCACTCCTTTGGCTTTGGTGCCCACACACACGTATGCATCCAGGCCAAAACCCAGCAGGAGGCTGCACAGCAGGGTGGCGTGATCCTCACAGTCCCCCTGCGGAGGACAGAGTGTTATACTGGGATCTGCTCAGGAGTTTAAAGTGAACTAAATATCTTCATCACATTAGTCAGCTATTTGTTGTGCTTTAAGAGAAATGTTCATTTTTGTCTTCTGGTTCAATTAAGGTCATATATCTAAGGCAGAGTTATTGGCAGTACTTTTAATCCTGATGTGACTTCTCTAAACAGAGAGCCTTCAGCACGCTCCCGTCTCAGAAGATCATGAGATGTAGTTGAAATCACAGAAAGCTAGTGAGTGGCTGGAGAATGATGTTCAACAGAGCCTCTGTTTCTATCTCTAAGGCTGCACGACACACAATTACAGGAGTTGAATCTGGAAAGATTTAATCTTTAACCTCAAAGTATTGTGATTTTTACTATCAACATTTTACTGCTTTAAATCTGAGATGTTACAACTGTTTTCTCAGAATATCATAACATTAATTTTATTCTCAAAAATGTACCTTTACTATTAAAATATTAAAACCTTTTCCCTTTAAAACATTGCAGCCTTTCAGCTTTATTCTCAACATATTTTAACTATTTTGTCAAACAACTTTCAGACTTGATTTTAAAACATTAAAAATATTTTGGCTTTATTCCCCAAACAATACTAATTTAATTCCAAATCATTGAAGCTTTGATTCCAACATATTATAATATCTAATTCTTCTTAAATAATTCTTCTTGAATTTTTTTGTTTTTATAGAAGACGAAAATAAATATAGCTCATTTTCTTAAGATTTTTCTGTTTCTGTTGTATTTGTTGCCATTTAAATTTCCCACATGACACGAGCAGCTGCAGGGAATTTATTGCCATGCAAGTTCCTGCTTCGAGTTAACGACACATTCAGCGCCTCTTGTAGTTCCTGTTTCAGGTTAACAGCACATCGTGAATCCTAACTGATGATGTCAGGATCCACTGACAGAATGCTTCAGATTTTTGGGAAATAAGACAAGAAAAAACAAAGAGGCGGAGCATGTTGGGCATATAAGAGTTGGTAAAAAGGATCATAAAATGCATTTTTGTTTATTTTATGAATCTAAAAGACATTTCAAATAATTATATTTGTTATTTAATCCAATCTAAGTCCCACAAACTCCCGTTCATTGAAGCTCATCTCACGAGCGTCTCTGGCTGCCAACTTGTATACGGCCTTGTAAAGTCCTTGTTATGCATTTAAATTCAGGTCGGTGATTGCTTGATTTCTTCATTCCCTCCAGCATTTACACTCTGCTGGAATCTCCTACAGCAGAACAAGTGTAGGTGTGGCCTAAACTCACGCTGGCTGCATGTGGCTAATTTTATGCTGATATTTAAGCAGATAGAATTCTGTTTTCACACCGACCTTGCCTAATTCCTCATGTCAGTACAAGAGTCTCTTTAAACAAAACACAATATCTTGTTCTCGCTACACAGTTAGCCTTTCTCAGAAGTGCCCAATTCAAACAAGAAGCCTCCTGGAGAGGAAATAAGCTCTGGAGTCATTAAATTGTCCATGACAGTAAGCAACTCTTGTTTCATTCGTACAAGTTTTCCTGTAAAGAAGCCTGGGTTGAGCTGGGGACTGTTGCTGCTGCGTGCTGGCTCAGGCTACGGGCAAGTCAGAATGATAGATGTTCCCCAGAAGTGCTAATATGGACGGCAGCATCGGAACAGGCTGAGCAGGACTGATGAGGCTAAATTAATTTTCCCTCAAATGAAACTCATAAATCACAGCTGACAAGGGCCACTTTGTGAGAGTTGTGTTGTGTCTGTCTTGCCAGCCGCTCACACAGAGGAGAGGCAGGGAACATTTATCCTGTGGTGGTCTGGGAAATTCCCCGCTATCTAGTCGAGAAATGAGAATGCAGCAGTCAGTCAACTGTGCACAAATCCTTCTTTCTCAGAAACCACACAGTCAGCCGTACTCGGAAATGCGGTTAGTGTAAACGTGGCCAAATCAAGCTTTGTGATTGTGGAACAAAACTTTACTTTTAGGAGGCAACACAACGCAAACCTGTGAATTCACTGAAAATGTACAGTGTAGCCAGAGGAAAATGACTGAGGTCATGTGAGGCTAGGTTGTGTGTGTGTACAACTGTATTAATTCTATTCACTTGAATGTGCTCAATCCAGCTCCTTATTTTAATTCTTGTATTTCACTTAACTGGCTTCAAATGCCACAAGGTGAAAGTGTCAAAAACATTTGAAACACAGCTAATGTTTATGTTTGGCTTGGTACTGTTGCTGTCCTTTAGCTTAGCCCACAAGTCCATCAATCTTTTTCCACTTATCATGTCGCCAGTCTAACCCAGAGACAGAGACAACCATCCAAACAATCACCAAACACCCTACCCTAACACCACTAACTAGAAGCCTGATTACCCACATAGTATCAGGGAGAAAATGCAAACTGCACACAGAAAGGATCCATTGATCGTGGATTCAAACTCAGGACCGTCTTGCTGTGGGGCAACAGTGGTAACCACCATGCCATACATTAGGACAAAACTAATATACTAAGATATTTTGTAGTGAAGTGGAACAGTGTGAAAAACAGTGCAAAATTATCCAAGACAATTTCTATGTGCCTTTTTCAACACTGATCATCTTCTTTACTGGAATTTATGCTTCAGTGGGAAATCTACGCAGCAGCTATGTCGTAACGGCAAAACCCCTCTGAAACCTTACGCCATAACCTGACATTCACTTTCCTAGAAACACAACTACACATCGGGCTGTCGCAGCCTGACAACTATGATTGGCCCGCTCAGTACCGTTAAATCCTCCTGTGCATTTCCAGCTACTTTTTCTATGCACCTTTTAGATTTGTCAGTGAGAAAAATAAAGATCATCACTTCAGGACTAATAATCATAGCATCAACAAAGGAACTCACAAATGTCAGGAAACTCCTAAAGGGACGTTGTTGAAACTATGGAAGTGGACGTGAGGGAATAACATAAGGGGCAAATAGATTTACACCAACTACACTGACCACAAAAGAGTGAGGACCCAGAAGAGAAAAAATTCCCAACGTTTTATTTGTTTCTATCGGCTGGGACTGCATATGAAATACAGTGAGAGGACCACGGATATAAAACACATAATGCACCAGCACAACATCATCCACTTTGTGGGTTACATAAAGGTTCCTCACACAAACCTAAAATCAGGCCTTACAGTGAACTCCACTGTTGTTCTCCTTCTTGTTCAGCCAATTTCATTCCATCTAACATCGTCACTGCAGAGCTATACTGTTGGGTTTTTTTGTTTTTTTGGAGGTCTCAGTTCAACAGACGAATGCAGGGCATTATCAGCTAGTATGATGTGGATAAAAACCCATGTCCTGCCAAAGATATGTAAACTTGCGATTTCCTTCACTGTGCTGAAAAAGAAGTCTGACATTTTGATGCAGAGTTTCTTTCTTTTAACGCATCAGTATACGATTTACATGAAACAATGCATCCCCTTTTGAAGCATTCATTTGTCATTTATATCAGCTGAAACACAGTCTGTGTTTGCATCAGCAAGCTCTTGAATAGCAGCCGAGTGATGCCATCATTTGCATGGCGGCGCACTGTTTTTAGATCTAGACTTTGCCTTGGACTTGCTTGAAGATAACTTGTAGTAAACATTAACTACAGCCCAAAGCATAATAGTACAGCTGGAACTTTAGGAACTATCTCGCTTGACTTGTCGCATCCCATCCCAGGATTTATTTAGTGTTTAATGGCTTTTCTACTTTCTGAGATCTGAGTACAGTCCCACTGAGTGGCAGATAAATGACAAATTTAATTTAGAAGAAAAAAAAGTAACATATCAGTTTACTGGAACTTTGGTAACAAATGTAATTATCTCCCATTGTTTTGATCTGTGGCAATAAGAGATCTAACAGTACAGAGGATGCACTGTCTTGGAAAATGGAAAATGAATCATTCCTACTCTGAGGCTGCCAAGTGGCCGGGAACCTCTCCTTACCTTCCCTCGACACAGGAAAGCCATTAATGTGCACCACTGCTCCTGCTTGCCTCCTCCTCCCACCACCGGAGCCTTCTCGTGGGCTAGAAGGCTGACGAAGCGGGCTGCCTGCCGAGGGCTCTCCAGGAGGCGGCCTGCCCGGAGGACACGTACGTAGGAGCAAACTGGCCTGTTGACGCCATTCTCATCCTGCAGAGTGTGCAGACACACACCCAGAGGAAAGGAAAGGCCAAGAAGGTGACATGAAATATTTGGTGAACTGGTTATGATGTTAATAGAATGAGCACAGATGCTTCCTTTTAAAAACACGATCAACCAATGAAGTGATAAAGATGTTTTTTTTCTCGAGGGGCCGGCCGTGGGTCAATACGTGGGACAAACCTGTGCAAAAATCTTGACCAGCTTGGTCTGATGTGACGGACGGATCTCCAGGAACTCCCTCCACCACTGCTTGGCATAAACCAAGAAGAGCCTCTCCTTCTCGGCCGTCCTCTGCCTCTCCAGTGATTGCTAAATGAAAAACACAGTGACATCACTCCCTCACAACAAAGGCTCTGATGTTTCTTTTACAGCCTCTTTATCTCCACTCTGAGGACGACTGATTCTTAAAAAGCATTAATGGGATTCTGTTGTAATGAGTCACTGGTAGTTCACAGAGATTGATTTATGAATAATGAAACAGAGGAATAAATAGATGCTGACCTGTGTGCTGATGATGTCAGCGCTCAGAATCTCTGGGAGAGGAGGGTAGAGCTCCAGGCTAACTGTCAAAACACCAGCTGGGACTTTGGATTCACTTCCTGGTGACAAACACACTCTTTACTGAAAGATGTTGCCAGAAAAATAAGCAAAAAGCAAAATTGCCAGGTTTGTAATTTGTACAGTCAGTTTTATCAGACATTACTAATCAAATTTTCTTTGAGTTTTTGGTGTTTTTCCAAAAGTTTTTGTGTTTTCCAGACCTTTCTTCCAGCATGAGTGGTACACAAACTATACTGGCTTATATATATGCAAGTTAGGACAGTACTTGGGGTGCAAATTCTGGAGGGCTTGTGTTCCTGCACAGCACAGAGACCTGTTCATAAAATCCATCAAAAGAGTCAAATCTTGAAGCATGATTAAATAAATACAGCGTTCAGTTAAAAACATTGCTGTCTTAAAAAGTTACTAAGTGGCAATAGTAACATCAGATTATTATTACTGGAAAACACAGATATCACTACAGGAATGCAAAACAGACCACTCCCATGAGACGCAGGCATAGGGGGCAGTTTCTAAGTCCCTTTTAAATATTGGCCCTATGTAAATCGTGTTTCTCTAGGTGTGCCACCACCATTATTCAATTTTAAAATGTGTCATTGCATTGATTTAGCTCTCTGATTTGTTTTCCTTTATTGTTTGCACTGTCTGCCACTTTTACACTGTATTATTCTTTTTCCACACCATAGCTCCACCACAGTAAGCCATGAAGAAGTCAGACTGGCAGGTCAGTAATTGGGGTGTCTGCAAATATTGATATTTGGGTCCAAGTCTAAGGGTAATGTATCACAGGACGAACAACAGAATGTTACCATACTGATATTATGTCCCACCCTAACTATATGCTATGTAATTGGAATTATATAGCTTACACTCCATTATAAACTACTCAAAAAATTACAGGAACGTTTTAATTAGTATAGCATCAAGTGAGTTAAACCTTCAGGATATTGATGTTGTCAGTTAAGTAGCAGAGGAGATTGTTCATCCGTTTCAGCTGCTTTGATGCTATTGAAATTAACAGGTGCAATGGAGGAGCAGCAGTGAGACAACCCCCAAAATAGGAATAATTTTACAGGTATAATCCACTGACATGTTTTCCCTCCTCATCCATTTTTGACTGTTCTTTTGGTTAGTGTCAGTGTCACTGCTGATAGCATGAGGTGATACCTGGACCTTACAGAGGTTACAGTTAGTCCAACTCCTCCAGAATGCCATCCATCCATCCATCCATCTTCATCCGCTTTATCCGAGGCCGGGTCGCGGGGGCAGCAGCCTAAGCAGAGAAGCCCAGACCTCCCTCTCCCCAGCCACCTCCTCCAGCTTATCCGGGGGAACACCAAGGCGTTCCCAGGCCAGCCGAGAGATATAATCTCTCCAGCGTGTCCTGGGTCTGCCCCGGGGCCTCCTCCCGGTGGGACATGCCCGGAACACCTCACCCAGGAGGCGCCCAGGAGGCATCCTTGTCAGATGCCCGAACCACCTCAACTGGCTCCTTTCGATGTGGAGGAGCAGCGGCTCTACTCTGAGCCCCTCCCGGATGGCCGAACTTCTCACCCTATCTCTAAGGGAGAGGCCAGCCACCCTTCGGAGGAAGCTCATTTCTGCCGCTTGTATCCGCGATCTCGTTCTTTCGGTCACTAACCACAGCTCGTGGCCATAGGTGAGGGTAGGGACGTAGATCGACCGGTAAATTGAGTGCTTCGCTTTTACACTCAGCTCCCTCTTCACCACGACGGACCGGTGCAGCGTCCGCATCACTGCAGCCGCAGCACCAATCCGTCTGTTGATCTCCGGCTCCCTTCTCCCATCACTCGCGAACAAGACCCCGAGATACTTAAACTCCTCCACTTGGGGCAGGAACTCATCCCCGACCCGGAGTGGGCACTCCACCCATTCCTCCAGAATGGCACATCAATAATCCCTACCAGGATTTCTGTGTCTCCCAGCATAGTCTCAAGAGCATGGAAGACATTCCAGGACACAGGAATGTCTAAGACAGCTAGACATCCTTAGATCCTTAACCCATCAGCATGACGGTATCTGCTCCTTTATGCAAGGAGGAACAGGATGAGCACTCCAGAGCTACAAAATTATCTTTAGCAGGTCACTGGTGTGAATGTCTCTTAACAAAAAAATCAGAAACAGACTTCATTAGAGTGGCCTGAGGGCCTGATGTCCTCTAATGGCTCTGTGTTTTTCACAGATGAGAGCAGGTTCACCCTGAGTACATGTGACAGATGCGAAGGGGTTTGGAGAATGATACTGCCTGTAACATCATTTGGCATGACTGGTTTGGTGGTCAGTGAGTGATGGTCAGGGGAGCCATATCTTCACAGCCCTCTACAGGCTAGGCAACAGAACCCTGACTGCCATTAGATATCAGGAATAAATCACTGGACCCAGTGTCAGACCCTACACTGATACAGTGGGTCATGGATTCCGTCTGGTGCAACACAATGCCCGGCCTCATGGGGTGAGAGTATGCAGGCTGGAGGACGAAGGAATTTATACCACTTACTGACCCCTCCGCTCACCTAAATCCAACAGAGCACCTCACCCCAGAGCACTGCCACATCATTTTTTCACTTTTATTGTGGGAGTGTCTTTGAATTCAGCACTTTGTAGGTTGATCATTTTCATTTCCAACCAACACATTAACCGGTCTATATAGCTAGATATCCAGCATGATTTTTTGACTTCTGCTTTTGTTCTTCAAAATTAAAATCAAAAGAACCCTTCATTAGAAACTCTTTGTGCAGAGAGAGTCTGTTGCTCACCAACTCCCATCAGCTCTACAGCAAAGCAGGTCTTGCAGCTGGGCGAGCTTAGGACAGTCCTCCAGTCCAGGAAGTAGGATGAGACAAGCATTGTTTCACTTGAGGTGTCTGTTTTTATCAGCACAAAGTGCACTGGGTCACACACTGACAGCATGGAGGTCGCATCTGCCATCTTACCACTTTCCCCTGGAATACAAAAATTGTAAAATTATACTCTGTACATGGATGGTTTATTAAGCAATACAATGAGAACAGTATTTGTGATTGACACAAACAGTTGTGGTTAACACACACCTATACCGTCTCTGTGGATCTCTAACAGGAAGCCCTCCTTGAGGTCAGGTTCACAGGCACAGGGCACTGGCTTTGATCGAAACCTCTGGTTGCGGAAGTGCAGGTAGAGTGTGAAGGTAGAACACACCTGACCAGGTAAGGGCTCCGGCTCCTGGAGATGCTCCAAAAAGGCTTTCCCTCCAAGCACCTGGAGATACAGGCATCGCCTTGATGGGTCAATATTGGCTGAGAAGAGAAAAGTAGAAGAGGAATAACGTTAGGCAAAACAATCTGTGCATCATATTATTATTTGCTTGGTATGCAAATAATGTTTCTTACTTTTTTTCAGATGAGTGATATCTTTATCAACAAAATGAGTAGCAGGTTTTGTAGGTGATCCCGTTTCTGCTTCTGTGCCGGCTTCCTACCACGCCAAAATGACAAGACAGAACAGTCAGAAAAGATGGGACAGAACTGACACACTGTATTACAGATATTTTTAATCCATACTGAAGGCAAACTGTGAAAGTAAAACGTAGCTATCAAGGGGATTGATACATTGTAGATGTTTGATTGATGGATGGAATGAAAAATACTTCTATATTAAAAACCAATTAGCAATGCAGGTCTGAAATTGCATCAAAAAAGCTGGGAAACCTGTGTAAAGTGAAGATCTTTCATCATATCATCTATGATGCCTCTACGCTGCAGAGCACGCAGGAAATCTGCTTCAGACAGAGACCGACGTGCTGGGCCTTGATCATCCCTCACAGTCTCAGCCAGGACCTCTCGGATCTTCCCATGGATATCCATCTGACAAACAGAAAAACAAAATTCCTTCACCTACTTAAAAATTGTGTTTGTGCTTTCTAAACATCCTCTAAAAACAGTCCTTTCCCATTTAAACTCTGATTTTGGGAAGTGTGTGTGTATGTTTTATATCAGTAGACCTATAAGTACCGTCTATTCGGTGCATTATTGATGCGAAATCTTTTCTCATTCATTACTTTTTACAAATCAATTTTTCATTCAAATCAGCAACAAATGTAGGATCGAAATTGGTCTTGTTTGCTGTGTGAATTTGTACTTTATCTGCTTATAGACGCTTGGCTGGAAAACAGCACGGGTTCCCAACGGTGCT